>NC_050576.1:49661767-49961767 GCF_011100635.1 Trichosurus vulpecula
TTTTTCCATGATTTATCAAGTGCCTACTATGTGTCAGGATCTGGGCTAGGGGAATAGAGATACAAAGACAAAAGTGAATAGTCCTTGCTCTCAAGGAGCTTACATTCTATTAGAATACCAGAACATGATCAAGGTGTTTCTGTTATAAGTTGGGGAAATGATTTGTCTTATTAGGCCATGACTTTTATTGGTATCCACAAAGATCCCTCAAAGTGTTATGGAAGCATAGTATCTCCCCTTTATCAGTTGAGAAGATACTAGTCTAAATGGTTTAAGATGCCTTAGAAGTAGTGGGTTCCCTTCTTTGGAAGTCTTTGAGCAAAGTTAGGATGACCATTTCTCAGGGACACTGTAGAGTCATTTATGGATTATTTATGAGTTAGATTAGGTTGGCTTTGATGTCTTTTCTTATTTCGGCAGCTCTGTGATGTGATTGTATTGAGGGATTATAAATGGGTAATAAAGCTAGACCTGGAAAGGACCTTAGAAGTCTTTGAGTACAATCCTCTCATTTCATAAGTGAGGAAACTAAGGCCCAGAGTGATGGAGTGACTTGCCCAATGTCCCATGATGCCCCATGATATAGAGGTTCAGGATCTTCTCTAGCTTTGTGACTGTGGCAGTCTATAGAGAGGATGGCAATCACTCCCCCAAAACAACACACATTTTATAGTTAACTTTGTGACCACCATATTTTTTTCTATAGTTTGCAAAGCCTCCACAATACATATGACTGCATGGGCTCAGATGTATTGGACAAAAGCCTGGTGTTTATAAGGAAGGGTCTTCCTCCCTGTCATGCTTGTAATCCTGGGATATAGCCATTTGCATTAAGTTACACAAGAAACGTATGGATTCTACAAATGGGACATTTAACAGCAAGACCAAATGGCCATTCTGCCTACCACCTGTTCCTGCCCTTCTACAATTAATCATGCCTAATAAACTTAGCAAAATGGGCAAAAGGCAGTAGCAGTTCACGACACACAGAGACAAGTTGTCAAGTAGAACTCTCAAATGACATTCACAGAAGCTCTTGGAATCTCCCCTCATCTTCTGGTTTGAGGCTAGGTGAATTTCTGGCCATCTCTGTGCCCCTTTACTCCATCATGCCTGTGAACAGTGATTCTGACTTTGAGTTGAGGTCAGATGACGATCCCATGAAGGAAGAGAAATGGGAAGAGAGAGTTTGGTGGGGGGAGTGGGGCATGAAAACTGTCTTCAAGTATGTCACATGTGAGATGATTGGTCCCAGAACAAGGAACAGTGGGTGAAAATTTCGAAGGCTCAAATTTAGGCTTCCTCACAATTGAAACTATCCAACAGTAGAATGAGATGCCTTAAGAGATAATGTATTTTTTCCTCATTGGAGTTCTTCAGACAAAACTTTATGATCACTTATTAGGTATCGTTTAGAAGGAATTCATTCAGAATATCTTGACTAGATGACTCTGAGGTCCTTTTTAACCCCTAAGTTCTGTGGTTCTGATCAGAAGACTCTGGCCATATTTAAAATCCTTCCTTGTCACAGAGACAAGACAAAACTGAAAAGGGTACAAATTCTGTAGTCTGTATCACAGTACTTTCTGGAAGATTGCAGGCTGTAGTGCATGGAGAGTGCTAGACCCTGAATCAGGAAGGCTGGAGTTCAGATCAAATCTTGGACACTTACCAGGTGTGTGACCATGGGTAAGCCACTTAACTTTGAGCCCCACGCAACTCCTCAGCTCCTAATAGACTCAAATTATGAAATGCCTCTGATATAATGAGTATAACATTTCTTCCAAATATTTAGACTGCGACACATCTGTGCCTGCCTCACCTATGGGACTCTTGCTTGTATCCTCCTGTATGTCTACCATGGGGGTTTTGTCCTTTATTTTTTACATTGCCAGGATACCAGTGGGGGTACAGGGGCTGTCCATCAGTTGTTTTTTGTTCTCCTCACATGGTTGTTCTTTATCACACATCTCTTTGATGGCATCCTTTAGTGACTTGGCGGGGGTTGCTCATACCCACCATGCGGCTCTCCACTACCCTCTAAGTGCCAAAATAAGACATTGCATCATCCAAAGGGGCCCTGGTTCCCTCTGTGCCAGTTTTGGCAGGAAGTTCCATCAGTGAAACACAGTTTGGAGATGTCCCAATCACACACAGGCTGAGAGAGATGAACCCAAGGGAGCAGGTTAACCACACCCTTAGCCTCTGTTTTAAGATGGTGCATGCACTGCCTTCCCTTTGGAAGCAGCGCTGGTGAGTCAGAGTTCCTTGCTTCTCTCATTAGCATACCACCTGGGCAGGGTAAAGAGGTTTTCATAGAAGGTGCTGAGATCCTTTCCCCTGGGTAGGGCTCAGGATGTTTCACCTCTGCGGCTCCTACAGCTGGTAAAGAGGGAAGAGACTTCTGCAAATAAAGCTCCCTTGTGGTATTCAAAGCCCTGCACTAATTAAGGAGCAAAAGACAAAGAGGCTAACCTGGGCTCTAATTCTGGCTTTTCTGCTACTGCTCAATGCATGGCCTGGAAAACAGTGCCTGGACTTCTTTAGGAAGCCTTTGTTTTTTCATGGGATAACTCATAAGCTCATTGTATTTGAGGCCTGGTTTCAAATCCTTCTTCAAATTATTTAACCTTTCTATGGCTCAGTTGTTGGGTTTTTTTTTTTGGTCTGTCAAAGAGGGATGATAATAAGTAATTGCTACCTACTTCCCAGGGTTGTTGGAAGAATTAAATGAGTTAGTGTATATAACACATTTTATAATCTATAAAGCATAGCAGAAATATGAGTGATTATTATTATTGTTGATGTGGTTCTGAGACTCTAGAGGTCTTCTAGTCCAACCTCCTTATTTGTCAGAGAAGGAAACAGACCTGGACAGGTAGAAGTGATTTGCATCTAAATCATCCAGGTAGTTGCAGAGCTGGGATTCGAACCCAGGTCCTCTGACTCCTCACACCCCAGCCTCTTCTCTTGTTGATAGTTACACCACTGGGCTACTACAGGGAGGGATTAAAGGAAGCCAGTGTGGCACAGAGGACTCTGGATTTAAAGACAGAATACCTGGGTTTGAACCCTGACTCTATCACTTAGTAACCAAATCACTTAAAAAGGCATCTTGGTGGTAGGAGTGGATAGAGCACTGGGCCTGGACTCAGGAAGACCTGAATTCAAATCCAACTTCAGACACTTACTAGCTGTGTGACCTTGGGCAAGTCACTTAACTGCTGTCTGCCTCAGTTTCCTCCTCTGTAAAATGGGGATTATAGTGGCAGCACCTACCTCCCAGGGTTGTGTGAGAATCCAAAGAGACAATATTTGTAAAGCATGGCTTAGCACATGGTCGGTACTTAATAAAAGCTTATTTCCTTCCTACTTTGAGAGGTAGCATGGCACAGTTGATGACTTCTGGAATTGGAATCAGAAAGACCCTGGTTCCAGTCTTAATCCTGACCTTTGTTAGATATGATCACGGTCATATGCCTTAGCTTCTCTGAAAATCAGGTTCCTCATCTTAAAATGAGATTAGTAATGTATGAAGCTCCTGTCCTGCAGGATGATTACAAGTCTCTACTGATACCGTGCCTGTCCAGTGTTAAATAATTGTCATCTGTGATTATCACTTACCATTTCTGAGCCTCGGCTTCTTTATCTGTAAAATGGGGATGATGATGCCTCTCACCAAGGTGCTATGGGGGAAGGGCTTTGTAAACGCTATGGCACCACAGACATATGAGTTATATTATGCTGAGAACAATCCAAAGCTCTTCAGACATTTCCAGGTGTACATTCAACTCCTTCATTCCTAAAAGCATCCAAGAGGATGGAGGAATGGAATAGGAAGATGGGTGGAAAATTGCATCAAACAAAGAGGTTTTGAGAGTGCACCAAGAGGATCGAGTCAACAAACCAGGGAGTCAATTATTGACGTTTCTCTTGCAAATACACAGATCCTATAATCACGCTTTTTTTTTTTCTCTGATCACATTCCATTTTTCTTTGGAATCTGGGACTTGGCCAGTTCCTAACTGTGTTGCACCTAAACCCGGGTAGGAAGCAGCTTAGGAAAAAAACCACTAGGTCCTTAGTGAGGTTCCCCCATACAACAGGTGCTGCCCCCCTGCCCATGCCTGGAAACAAAAACAGAACCGGACTTTGCCAGTAGCTTCCTAATGAGTCCCTGGGACTCCAACCTTTTTGCTTTCTAGTCTGTCTTCTATAGACATGCCAAATCGACATTCTCCAAACACCAATCTGACCATGTCACTCCTGTTCAAGAGGCCCCAGTGACTCCCTTATTGCCTCTGGCATAAAATACAAATTCTACCATTTGGCATCTAAAGCAACCTGCTTCTCACCTTCCTTTCAAAGTGTGTAAACAATAGTTAGCATTAAAAGTTTGTGAAGCACTTTACCCATATTATTTCATTTGATTCCCCAAACAACCTCATTTTGTACATAGATAAGGAAACTGAGGCCGGGTCTCAGGATCACACAGTCAAGAGTATCTGAGGCAGGGTATGAACTCAGTTCTTTCTAACTCCAGGTCCAGCACTCTATCCACTGTGTGGCTGGATGTCACAGTGGCTAGAGCCCTGGGCCTGGACTTAGGAAGATTCCAACTTAGTTCTGCCCTCAAGACGATGACCAATTATACAACTTTGAGCAAGTCACTTAACCGCTGTCTGCCTCAGTTTCCTCATCTGTAAAACAGGGATAATAATAGAATCTACCTCCCAGGGATGTTGTGAGGGTCAAATGATATTGTCAATTTTTGTGATATGTAATTTTGTAATAGGTTTTTGTAATATGTAATAAAGATGTTATAATATGTAATACAGATATGAAAAATATTTGTCAAATGCTTTGCAGACCTTACAAAGCTACATAAATGTCACTAGGGATGAAGATGAAAATGATGCTGTCATTCAGCAGCCTCACAAAGTAAACACACTACTTACTCTTCCTTGCATGCTGCTGCTTGGTCTTGCCAAACTAGACTTTTTAACATTCCTCCCACAGGATACACCACCTTCAGCCTTTGCCTCATAAAAAGCTATTTCTTGTACCCAGAATGTGCTCCCTCTTCACCTCTGCCTTTTAAAATCCCACTTTCCTTCAAGGCTTAGCTTGTGCTTCTTCCTATAGGAAGTCTATCCTGATCCCTCAAATTGGTGATGTCTTCCCTCCATAATATTTTGTATTTATCGTAAATGGAAATTTATTGAGGGCAGGGACTGTTTCCGTTTGGTCTCCATATTCTCAGTGTCTAACACATAAGTAGGTGCTCAATAAGTGGTTGCTGAAGCTCTTTTTGTGGGAGCAAAGAAATGGAAATTGAAGAGATGCCCATCAGTTGGGGAATGGCTGAACAAGTTATGATTTGTGCTGTAAGAAATGACGAGCAGGACGGCTCCAGAGATATGGGAAGACTTACATAAACTGATGCGAAGTGAAGTGAGCAGAACCAAGAAAAGAGTGTACACAGTAACGATAATATAGTCTATTGATCAACGGTGAATGACTTATCTAGTCTCAACAATACAATGATCCAAGACAATTTCAAAGGACTTATGATGAAAAGTGCTATCTTCCTCCAGAGAAAGAACTGACGAAGTCTAAATGCAGATCAAAGCATACTTTAAAAAAACTTTATCTTTTTTTGTCTGTGCTCTCTTTTGCAACATGGCTAATATGGAAATATGTTTTGCATAATTGCACATGTATAATCTGTATCAGAGTGCTTGCTTTCTCAAGGAGGGAGGAGGAGATGGAGGGAATTTGGAAATTAAAAATTATTAAAAATTAATGTAAAATAGTTTTTATGTAAGTTGAGAAAAAATAAACTAAAAACAGTCCAAAGGCAAAAAAATTGGCTGCTGAATGAAGATATGAATAAATGAATAAACTGGTCACAGTACACAGTCAGATGTGGTTCATTGCTTCATATTCTGAAATATTAGTTAAGTTGGTTAGAACATGGGACTAATAAAACCAAGGTTCTAGGTTCCACTTGTTTAAAGGGGAAAAAATCTATTCCAGATTTTTTGTGTGTTCACATCTGGGTAGGTCTCATTGAGGAAGGATAGGCTAGAACATGACTACTTTGTCTAGTGTTAGAAGAAGTTTGACCCTTCAAACAGCTATACAATGGTCAAATGTCATGATATTTAGCCCTAAGCCAGGCATGGTGATCTTGGCACAGAGCCAGGCTTGGGGCCAGGAAGACTTAGTTTCTATTCCTGCCTCTGATATGTTCTAGTTATGTAAACCTAGATAAGTCATTTAACTTGCCAAATTTCTAAGCAATTTTCTAAAATGATAAATTTAGAAGGTGCTGACCTACATTGGTAGAGGGAGTTTCTTCCTTTTCAAATTCCCTCTCCCAATGAAATCACAGGTTCATCCCTATCCCCGTCAAAATGCCTATGCTGAGAGTAGGACTGTACAGAAAAACATTGTTAGTCATCAACGAATTCAATAACTTAAACCTTTGGGAAGTAAGAAAATCTGGGCACGTAATTTTGATACTAGGCTGCAATAGAAGCAGAAATCAATCTGGAAATCATCGGGAGTAATCACATTGGGCATTTGCATAGTGATAGCTTCAGAAAATATTTGTGTATTGAAATACTGTTTCTCTTTGGAGAAATGTGCTTATCCACTCACAAATAGCATCCCCTCACATGTGTTGCTTCTATTTTCCCAATAAACATCGATTCATGGACCACTACTTAGCTTAATGCCAGAAAAAGCAAGTTATTATATCTATATCTGTATCTCTCTATATATACATGTACATCTATATGTATATATGTATATGTTTGCATATACATACATACATGCATATGTACATTTTGTTATATTAACTTCAGCCATATGGCATCTGATTAGGGTGTAGCAAATGGTGATGGATACAGTGAAGGAAAACATGGTAAAGAATGGAATGGAAAAATGCCATCTATAAGTCATTAAATAATCATCAAAAGATACTTTTTCCCTTCTGCACACAGCCATGATCTAGTGACTTGGAGACTCCAAATGACAAAATGAAGTTAGCCTCCTCCAGCAGCACTGTCTTCTTAGGCAATCTGGCAAAAGGAAACCAGTTTGGAATTCGCTAACATGTAGAGGGTACGTATGTATATATATATGTGGTTGTGTATAATGTATGTAAATATATATTATATGCAATGCATATCTGCATATACACATACACACACAAATCTATATAGATATACAAATCAGAACACTGAGGATCAGACCTTAACCAAGTAACACAGTGACTAAGGTCATTTTGGTTTTGACCTAGTTATTTTCACTTATGTTCCAGGTAATCTTTCTACTTCCTGTTTTTCATCTTTCTGTCTCTCTTTCTGTCTATCCATCTGTCTCCATCTCTCCAAATCTTTCTATTTGGTTCTGTCTCTCTCTCTCTCTCTCTCTCTCTCTCTCTCTCTCTCTCTCTCTCTCTCTCTCTCCATTTGTCTCTCTGTCTCTATATCTGTGTGTATCTTTATCTCTATCTGTCTATTCGTCTTTCTCTCTCTGTCTGTTTGTCTATCTCTCTTTTTGTTTACATTTATGTCCATCTGTCCATTTATGTCATGTTTCTGCGAGTAATTCAGCAATACTTGAATGAATGAATTGTACAATGAATCAATTGAGATGACAAAAACAAAAAAAAACCTTTAGGCCTCATGAGGTAAGGAGATTGGAAAGAAAGAAGTTTTACTACTTAAGAGCTAATTTTGCTAACCTGTCCCATTCTCTTCCAACACACACACACACACACACACACACACACACACACACACACACACACACACCAGTGTTCACTTCTTTTCCCTTTGGTTAAGGTTATTCTTTTAGAATTGGCTCCATAGAGTTTTTCTTGCTAACTGTTGCTCTTAAAAACAATCAGCTCCTGAACCTTGCCCAAAATAAGATCTATCTGGTTTGGGATGACTGTTTTAGAGTTAGAGGAGACCACAGACACCATCTAGTTCCACCTCTTGAGTAGAGAGTAGTGTAGATGACTTGCTGAAGGCTGTGAAGTGAAGACATGGCAGAGCTGAACCATGAGCTCAGGCCTCTGACCGCAGAGCCAGCCTTCTTCCCATTACAGCAAGCTATCTCTTTTAGGCCAGAATTTCATAGCATAACACAGGGCATATTGACGCAAAGACATTGGGATGTAGAAAGGTCATTGGGTCTAATGCCGCCTCTGCCTTTTACTCCCAGTGTGACTGTGGACAGGTCATTTCTGGCCTCAGTTTAACTCCTCTATACTATACAATGAAGGAGTTGCTCAAAATTCTATGATCTTGTGTCAAGACATGATGAAGAAATATACTGTGTAACATAGAAAGGCAAGAAGATTCCGCATTTTGAGGATAAGCGATGTGTTCATTCACATGCTAAGATGTTTTACGATTCACCCTTGGCCTTTAAGATGCCTCTAGGCCTAGGTCTCTGATCCTGTGATGTTCCCTCTGTTTATGTTTCATCAACTACATACCTATCCTGACAGTGATGCGAGGAAGACAAATTGTAGAAGTGAAATTCCCCTGAGTGAATCACATTGTAGTTTGATTAATTATATTTTGTCTCGGTTGAAATGGTAAGCCTTTTCAGAGGAGACCCATACTAAAATTTCCTGGGGGCTCTCTGAGCATGGATTTGCTTACCTACTAACAAAATTGAAGCGTTATATCAGGGTTTCATATGTATGTACTTAGAATACAAATGGGCTACTTTCTCTAGGCTATAGGTTTGCAGCAATAACAAAAACTACTCTCCCAGATGACTTTGCTCCTTCTGGCCAGAAGTAGTGAGTGGTAGAGGCTGAGGGTTCCACGAAGGTAGCAGAAGGCCTCTATTCTGGAATATACCTATTTTAACCTACTTAGAGGAGTAAATTTAGTAGTACCAACACACTGGACCATCCCTAGGATACTTCCTTTCTATGAAACGCAACTTGGCATGCTATAGGACTCCAGTTGTGTGTGTGTGTGTGTATATACACATATGTGTATATGAAGGTGTCTGTATGTACACACATTTATATACAAAACAATGTGTGTATTAATACACATATACATACATATATCTATATTCATGTACACGTAGATAGATAAATTGGTAGATAGATAGATGGATAGATACCTCATATTTCATGACTACAAATCATGAGATACCCTAGTCTCCCAAGAACTGAATTTCACAATTGCCCAAAGGGTAATGGAGAGGTACATAGAGGGCATGAGCAGGCTACAGTACACTACAAATAAGGAAGTACAGATGAGTAGCATTGAGGATTCAATGAAGGGAATATACAAATGCAAAAAAAAATAGATGGTGTGGTCATAGAGCAAGAGCAGAATATTACAGTTGGAGAGCTCTTTGTGTACTCCATTGGTATCCTTGAGATGTCAGGAGAAAGATAGGAAGGCCCTCAATATCCCTATGGTAAACTTACAGGTAGGATATGGAAAAGAGTTATATATCAGTGGGCATGGCTGAATTGTTTATGATATGCATCATTGGACAAATACATTGATGAGATCAGTGTTTGAGTATAATAAGACCTCCCTAGGCCACCCACAGTACAAAACTCACATTGATCTCTGAAAATGGACATAGTATATTCCCATATTGACCATTTTTTTTTTCTTGAGGAGGAAGGAACATGGAATCAGAAATGCTTAGATTAAGAATTGGAAAAGACCTTAGAGGCTGTCTGGTCCAACTCACTCCTTTACAGTTGAGGACATTCAAATAAACCAAGAGAAGTCAAATAAAAGGCCAAAGATATTAAGAGGAACAGGCAAGATTTGAATCCTAGTCTTCTGATTTCAAATGAAAGGTGCCTTCCATTTCTCCACACCACGTATCTATCCCCTTCCGGATGGCACAAGGATCAGGTTACAGAGCCTATCTTGGAATTCTTCCTGAGAGCTGTGAAAGATGCTGACATTTTGATAACCGGGAGAACTGGTACAACTTCCCTTTTCTTCCCTCCTCCCCTCCCCCATTGTTGCAACCTCCTCTCCAGGGTTACAAAATGCCATTTTCCTGGTCAGCTTGCAAGAGAGAAAAGGTCTGAAATCATCACACGGAATAAGCCTAAGGATAGAGCTGCTTCAGCTAAACCAGGGACTGATAGTGAGGGTCCTTGGGACTATTTTAACAAGGCTCCAAATGCATGGACAGAATTGAAATTCAGAGTTAGAATTATAAGAATGTGGAGACTGCCAAAAAGTTCGGGGTGCAGAGTTGCCGGAAAGTTGCTGGAAAATGTAATGTACTTGGAGAACTGGTGAAAGCAGGAGGGTCTGTATTTTGGCAGACTTTTCTGTGGTGACAGAATATTCCCCTTAATTTTCTGTGATACAACTAATAGCCAAAGATTTATCTGGACCAGTGTTTCTTTGTGTAGAAAACCTCCAGTGTGGAAATTCCCTCCACCGATAAAATGGCAACTTCTCTTTATCTCAGAGTATTTGAGAGTTTCCTGGGAGTGTTGAGAGCTTAAGTGGATTTTCCAAGGCCATGCCATTAGTATGTGTCAGAGACAGGAGTTGACCATAGGCCTTCCTGACTCCAAGGACGGTCTATGCCAACCAGAAAGAAAGCATAGTTATTTCATTGTCCTTATTATACTAGTTTTAGGATATCACAGCAAAGTACACATGAGTCAAGGTCATTAAAATCATTAAGTTTTGAGATGACTATCTCTTGGCCAAGTGACAGAGCTTCAGCCGCTCTGTATTATGAACTGAATTCCCAGAGCCTTCAGATGTTTTAGCCAGTGGAACAAGGCACCCAAACAGTTGCTGAGATAACCGATTCTGCTTTGATGTCCCTCGATCTTCATATTGGTCTCAGTTCTTTTTCCAGCGGCACATATTTATTTGTTTTCTCCACATATGTTCTCAAGTATTTCTGCTTAGTGGAACACTGATATAAATAAGCACCACTGTTTTATTAAGTTTATCAAACAGCCGAATATTTGGTCTGTTGGCCAGAATTTGTTGATCTGTTATCCCAGCTGGGTCCTAATCCATCTCTCCAAAGGCTGTTTTCCAACACATTCCTGGGTTCTGACTTAGATGTTAAAAGATCAGAGGAAGTGAGTACTTTTATTCCTGTCCCTCTCCCCTTCCACCCCCGTCCCTAATTTCTACAACTGGGAGAGGAATCTCAACTGAAATGAAGAAAGAGAAACTCATCGAGTGTCTTTCCTTCTCCACGACCAACAATTTCAAAGCTATTTTGCAAATATAGGACATCTGCTTTATTGAGCTAAAAAAACACTACAAGATGTAATGATAGCACTTTGGACTCGATTCTGATCTCACTTAAACTCCACACAGCTTGGATTTTTCTGTAATTTTAATGAAAATGTGGTATGGCACGTCTCTCTCATTTAAATTATGCACTGTCAGTATTTTCCCCCTTTGCAACTGAAGCACATTTTGGGAAACATGCCAGGTATGTAAGGGGTGGGTGAAAGGCAACAAATAGAAAATGGAGATGGGGGAGGGACTGGACCAAAGAAACAGACTGTCTGAACAGCCTTCCCCATCCTTAAAGTCCCACACATCTTTGGGAGTGGGATAGACTAGTTCAAGTTGCTTCCAGGCAGTTTTAGCAAGCTCAGATGGGGCCACCCACCGGGTCACTGTAAGTCTATCAGGAAACTATTAACTGAGTTTTATACGTTGGTTCAACACTGATAGAAAAGCACAGTCTTTTCAACTGCTATGAAGATCACTACTGGTCCCGCTCTGGAGCTTGGCCATCGTCTTGACGCACCCATGTAAACTATAGCTTTGGCTAATGGCCAGGCGGGTTTGGGTCCTAAGCTGTCAAATCCTCTTGCCTGTCTTATTTTCCCTTGTCCTGGGATCAGAGGCTAGCTACTCAGACACAAGTTCATCTTTCTGACTCGTCTCTACACAGACAAAGAACAAAACACAGAGAAGAGAGAGGAGCAGCTGCAGGGAAGGCACCAAATATGTTACGACTGGGAAAGAGCAAAGCAAGAACAACATTGTTGGGTTAACATTCTCGGAGTGATTTAAAAAAGCCGAGAGGAGCAGTACACTGGAACGAACACGGGATTTGGCTTGAAGGAACCAGGGTTTGAGTCTCTCCTCCGTTACTTACTACCTAGGTGACTTTGAACAAGTCCCTTGACCTTTTAGGCCTCTGTCTCCTCGTCTGCAAAATGAGGAGGCTGAACAGAATGACCTGTAAAGTTCTCTTAACCTCTAGACATAGGATTCTATGACCCTGTAACTTATTACCAGTGTGACCTGTAGGGCCTCTCTGGGCCTCAGTTTCTGTATATATAAAATGAAGAAGTTAAACTAGATGGTTTATAAGGTCCCATCCAACTAGAAATCTATAGTCCTATGAAGGGAAGGGGAGGGGAGGGGAGGGGAGAAGAGGGAAAAAAGAAAGAAAGAAAGAAAGAAAGAAAAAAAGAAAGAAAGAAAGATAAAGAAAGAAAGAAAGAAAGATAAAGAAAGATAGGAAAGGAAGGGAAGAATGACTTGGAGAGGTAGGCTCTATTATTATCCCCATTTTACAAGTGAGAAAACTGAGGCAAGCAAGGTTAAGTGACTTGCCCAGGGTCACACAACTAGTGTCAGAAGCCAGATTTGAGCTTAGGGAGATGAGTCTTTCTGAATTCCCTATTTAGGGGCACCTAGGTAGCACAAGTAGATAAAGCCCCAGTCCTGGAGTCAGGAAGACCTGAGTTCAGATATGGCCTCAGATCTGTGTGACCCTGAGAAGTCACTTAACCTTGTTTGTTTCAGCCTCCTCATCTATACAATGGGCTGGAGAAGGAAATGGCAAGTCACTCTGGTATCTTTACCAAGAAAACCTCAAATGGGGTCACAATGAGTTAGACACGACTGAAAAGACTTTTTGCATGATACTACAGCTTAAAAATATCTCCTGCCCATAATCTACGAATGAAGGATTCACCCCAGTAAGTCAATTTCTCAATTAGAATTATAAAGACATGGGAGAGGGTTAAGTCTATCAGTCATTCACACTTTATTATAAATTATTTTAATCAGATAACCTCATGCTAACTAGCAGAAATCAGGGATATTATAGGAATGGGACTTTGATAGGAGGGTAGAGAAGACAGTTCAGAAATCTGGGACACTTCTGGGGAAGATGAGCCTGTTCTACAGTGGGGGGCTTTGAGGGACAGCAGGTGACAGCTGGTGAGAGAGGGGCCATGAAAGGGAAGTGGAAGGTCTCCCAATATAAACTTCACCAACTTTGCAATTTTGCTGAGGTTCATTCAGCAGTCCTGCAGTTAGCGTGGAAAATGTGCTATAATATGTGATCACATGGAAGCACTACAGGTTTCCGCGTATTCTGGAGATCATGCACACAGACAAACATTTTACCCAACAGAATGAGCAAAGATCTATTTTAATGCCTAGCATATGCTTTCCTGCTATTTCTCAGCAAACACAATCTCTGTGGCCCTGGTAAGAAAATTTTCCTTCCGTACACATTGAAATTTCCCTGGGGCTCTCTTGAAAGGTTTCAGACGAACAAAATTACAGCCCAGAGATCCCTATTTTGAAGTATTAAAGGGCATTAGAGGAAAAGAAACCTCAGGCTTGGAAGGGCTTTCTGTTTGTGGCATGTGTTTTTAAGAGGTGTAGCCAAAACTCTGACGTTGTCATTGCTAGTGGGCAGGTCATCAGGTCCTCTTTGATATCACATTTGCAGGTGTTAACCCTCGGACTTCTCTATGCTGATCCTCCTTGCCATCCACCATCTTGGCCATACAGTCTAACTACGATGAACCATGGCACCAGAGCACGTTGTCATGCTCATGTTCTGGGATAAGGAAGCTGCCTCAATTCCTGACTTTGTTTCCTTTTCGTGCATACAAACTGTTCCAACTTCAAAATACTTTTATAGCCATACAGGGTAAGCAATCCACTGCTGGTGGGTTGTTCAGACCACTTTGGGTAGCATTTAGCTGCTACGGGAGGAGCTAATACAGTTTGCAAAGCCTGTGGACTTTCATTTCCCATTTTAGACCCATATAGACCTCAGGTTCTGACCCGACTGCCTGTCCCAGATCATAACAAGTATTTTCAATGAATTCTTATTCTCTCACCTGCCATTTAGGAAAGACAAGACTCTTAAAGAATGTCTTGTCTGCTGCTTTCCAGAACCCCTCCTGCTTTGGATTTGCTGTACAGTTTGCTACCCAGAGACCCACATCCAAATAGGACACTGATTGAACAGAAAGAAAAAGGCCAAAAGTGTGGCTAAAGACCGCATTTGTAGATGGATCAATGGTAGCTGCTTTGTCCTCCATCCCAACTCTCCAGGCAGGGTTGGGCTTTGAAAGGAAATAAGATTTATTAGTCTCAGCACATGAGAAATATAATATTCAGTGTAATCACACCTCCCCACAATGTAAGTTGGTCCCTCCTGGGAGAACTGCATGAAGGAGTAACTTCCTGGCCATAGTGTTTGGACAGTTCTTAGAATTGATTTCTTGAGAACAGTTCCATAGCATGATCCAATGATTAGGAGGATAGCTCTCTGGGGTCAGATGCTATGTCATTGGGCATGAAGACTGACAAGGATTATTACAGATTTTTCCTTGAAGATTCAAATAAGGCCCAATATAATTGAGTACTGAGGGCAGTTATGTGGTATGGAACAGTGGATAGAGTGCCAGGCCCGGAGTCACGAGGACTCGGTTTCCTGAGTTCAAATCTGGACTCAGACACTAGCTGTGTGACCTTGTGCAAGTCACTTAATCTGTTTTCCTCAGTTTCCACATCTGTAAAATGGGCTGGAGAAGGAAATGACAGACCCCTCCAGTATCTTCGCCCAGAAAACCCCAAATAAGGTCATGAAGAGTCAGGCATGGCTGAACGATAACGACAACAACAAACGATTGAGTGCTGGGCTTGGAGTTACACAGGTAGTTGTGTAACCTTGAACAAATCTTACTTGTCCTACTTAACTTTCAGTTTCCCTGTGCATACAATGGGAGAAGCGACAGCTGCTGTAATTCTCACAAGGTTGTTTTTGAGGAGCAAATGAACGTGTGTAAGAAGTTACAGGGACATAATTATTATTATTAATTATTACCTACTGTTATTACTGTTATCATCATCACCTACAATGTGAGGCATTAAAGCTAAAAAGTGACAAAAAAGATCACAAGAAGAGCAGTATAGTGCAGTGGTGTGAGCACTCTACACCGAGTCATAGGACTCAGGTTTGATTTCTGATTTAATCTCCTGGAGTCTCAGTTTCTTCATCTGCAAGATAAGGCATAGGAGTCGATGGTCTCTAACGTACCTTCTCATGCTACCTCTGAGCTCCCGTCAGTGACTGGTCAGTACGTCTTAACCTTTTCTGAGTCATGGGCTCCTGGGGCAATCTGGTGAAACCTATGGACCCTTCTCAGAAGAATGTATTAAAATATATTACATTTTACATATATTAAATGTATATATAAATTTATATGATAGATATATAAATTAAATATACATTAAAATGTATAAAATAAAATTCATGGGATTACAAAGAAAATCAATTATAATGGACATATTTATTACAATATTTAAAAGTTCACAGACCACAGGGTAAGTTCCCCTGAACTAGAGGACTTCTAAGACCCTTTTAAGTTCCTCTGTGACCCTATGATTCTATGATACAAAGACCTGGCTGATATAACGGCTGTATCTCTCTGTTAAGTGGGACTCATAGGTGTGGTTTGGCAGGGAGAGGGATGGACCTGAGAATGAACAGATAGATAAGAGACAACCACTGATAGGCTCTGAGGATCCTTCCTCTTTACTGCATTCCAGAAAGTTCCTGTGTTAGGTCACAGACTGAAAAAGGTAGGGAAACACTGGTAAGAATCCACTTGGGGCTGATGGGGATTTATTTCCTTGCCTTGGGTAGAATTCTAAGAATTCTAAGCCTTAGCAGAGTCTAAGCTCTTCAAGGGCAGGGATTATTCTGTGTTTGTCTTTGTTTTGCCAGCACCTAGTACAGTACCTGGTGCACTTTAAGTACCTATTAATATTTGCTAACGTGAATTATAATAATGATAGCTAACATTTCTACAATGCCTCTAGGCTTTCAAAGCACTTTATAAATACTATCTCATTTGGTCCTCACAACAATCCTGGAGGGTAGGTGCTATTGTAATCCTCATTTGATAGACAAGAAAGTAGAGGCAGATAGAAGTAAAGTGATGTGCTCAGGGTCACACATCTAATAAACCTCAGTGGTCACATTTGAACTCAAGTCTTCTTAATCTTCTTAACTCCAGGTTTGACACTTCATGCAGTGTGCTACCTAGTGGTCTTGCATGGATTGATTCATATATTCAAATGGATCTGACACCACATAAATGTGGATGTGACCTTCAGTGATATAGACAGCAACCTGTTCATACCTGCTAATCTCATACAATTCTTTTTGACCATCTCCCATATGTTTGCCACAGGGTCTCCATCCAATGTGACAGGGACCTTGCACATAATAGGCACTTTAAAAATGCTAATTGAAAGGTACAAAATGATCAAGAGTCTTTTGGTAAAACAACACTGAGCCAGGTACCCATGACAAAACTGGTCTCTTCCAAAATTGCAAACCCCAAGTCAACAAAGGAATTTACTATAATTTCCAGGGCAATATGCATCAGTATTCTTATAGATCTAATAATCTGATATCCAGTTGTGCTTTGACTGTTTTCTTGTTACTTAAACATTAAAAGTTGGTCTTATAGACGACAGCAAGAGCAGATGAGAAATTGTCGTGCATGGTTAGTTTTCTGAAGGTTCAGAGAAATCCTGTTCTTTAGAAATGTAACTTTTTATTTCTACAATAATAACACGGTTGACATGGTTTCATGCCACCTCACAATTATTCTTACAGTGGCAGACCTTTAAAATTGTAACACGTTTTGCATATTAAAAAAATGCCACCATCCAACCCACTGGAATATTGAACTAAGCTTCTCTGTATCAATGGTGGGCTCTTGAGGCATTTCTTCGTTCTCCTTTCTCCTCATTCAAAGTATAGGCACAAGTCTGCTTTTTTGAGGAGTGGAGAAAACACAAGATAACTGGGAGCTGGGGGGAGAGTTGAGAGCCATCTGAGATAACTGATTTGTGACAGAAATGGCTCCTTCTCCCATTACTAACGTTCAGTATAATACAATTCTTGGTAATTTTGTTCATGCTGCCGTACTGGGGCTAGTACAATGGCTCTCAGATTGTGAGCCAGGAACCAACAATGATTCTCTAGCACTTCCTGATACTTCCCTGGAGGAAGGGGAAGGCATTATTAAGGCAGGTAAGAGGCATGGGGAGCAGGGAAAAGTAGTCCAATAACAGAATAAGCAATTTCGGTAGAATGTGGCAAGTGAAAGTTGTAGAACCACTATGTAAGCTTGTGGAAGAGTGGAAAACAATACTGGATTTAGTGGAGGGTGAGATCTGGATTGGAATCCTGCCCCTGGTTTGTACAATGTGACCATGGAGAGCTCACTTCTACTCTTTGAGCCTCAGCTCCCTAGTCTTTGAAATGAGGATGCTAATGTTGGTAGCACTTGACTCAAAGGGCTCTGTTGTTCAGTTATTTCAGATGTGTCTAACTCTTTGTGATCCCATTTCGGATTTTCTTGGCAAAGATACTGGAGTGGTTTGCCATTTCCTTCTCCAGCTCATTTTACGGATGAGGAAACTGAGGCAAACACAGATATGTGACTTGCCCAGGGTCACACAGCTAGTAAATGTCTGAGGGTGGATTTAAACTCAGAAAGATGAGTCTTCCTGACTCCAGGTCCAGCACTCTAACCACTGAGCCACCCAGTTACAACCAAAGGGCTCTGGTGAAATTCAAATGGTGTTTTATCCAGCTTAAATTCCTAGATAATTATCAGCTATTTTTGTAGGGTAATGAGGCAATGTGGTACTGTAGATGAAGGAGCTCTGGTATCAAGGACTGAGTTCAAATTCCATCTCTGACACACGGTCTGTATGGGGTCTTAGGCAAGTCACTCAACTTTCCTAGATTTCTGTTTCTTCAATGATAAAACAACAAGGTTGGCCTCTAAAGTCCATTTCAGCTCTAGGTCTCCAACGCATTAAAAGTTTTTTAAGTGATTTTGTTTTGGTGAGCAGCATACTCATTGGGAGGAGGTCAATTAGGGATACATAAGGTAGGAAATAAATTGATATTAACCTGCAAATTCAGTTTTTATTTTAAAAAAATATAGTTAGTTGCAGAGTTATTATATGCCCAGTCATTGCTAGACCCTTAAGATTTGCAAGGGTACCCAGAAGTTATAGACTCCAACTCTCATCCGAAAGAATTGAATATACCAAACCTGATGAGGTCTCTCTTTGGAGACCTCTAGGGATGGAGAATTACACCATCTATGAAAGCATCTAATTAGAACTCTAATTAGTAGGAAGTTTTGTCCTTATTCTGAGCCAAAATATCCTTCTTTTAATCCACCAATCATTTCCAGTTCTGCTTTGGAGAGCCAAGGAAAATAAATCTAATCCTCTTCCATATGATAGCCATTCAAATATTTGAAGACAGCAAGTGTGTCACTCATATGTATTTTTTTCTCCAAGCTAAACATTCTCAGTCCTTATTAAAAACTTCAGTTAATAAAACAATTCAACAGACCCTTATCAAACACTTACAACTAGGCAAGTCACTAATTAGGCACTGGGTATTCAAAGACAAAATTCAAACATTTCCTGTGCTCAATGATCTTGTATTCTGTTGGGAAATGACCATTATGTAAAAAAACAAAAGGAATCATTAAATCATTAAATTAAAAAAAAACAGTCTTTTTACACATGAACTTATATTTGGCCACATTTCAGCTATTCTTTACTTATGTAGTTGGTTTTTTGAACCCATATGTGACTTTACATTTATGCCAATTAAATTTCAACTTATCAGATTCAGTCCATTATTCCATTATGTCAAGTTCTCCAAAATATCTGATTTTGTTATCCGTTGAATTGCTAACCTATTTAACTTTATATCAGAGGAATATTTTCAAAAGTATTTCCTTCTTCCTGTTAGGTGGTACAGTAGATAGAGCCTTGGGACTGAAGTCAGGAAGACTCATTTTGATGAGTTCAAATCTGGCCACCGACTAGCTGTGTGACCCGAAGCAAGTCCCTTAACCCTGCTTACCTAAGTTTCCTCATCTGTAAAATGAGCTGGAGAAGGAAATGGCAAAGCAGTCTAGTATCTTTGCCAAGAAAACCCCAAATGGGTTCATGTAGAGTCAGACACAATTGAAATGACTAAACACAACAATATATACTTAAAATAAGGTATATGTAGTATACTTTACAGTATGGTAACTATACCAGTATGGTATAGTATGGTATAGTATTGTACTTACTATCATATAATAATATATGTATAATTTATACGTTACATATAACATTTGTGTATAACATGTACATGTGTCAGTATACAGGCATTTAGTACGAACTTACAATGGGCCAGCCACAGTTCATTATACACAGGTTCCTAAGTTTAGAGCTGGAAGGGAACTTAGAGTCTGTTCAGTACCATCCCTTCATTTTACAGATGATGAGCTGAAGCCCAGAGAAATTAAGTGACTTGCCTCCCATTGGTGGTGAGCAATGGCGCTAGAGACCGAATGGAGGTTCTTTGATTCCCAAATCCAGCACTCTTTTCTTTGTTCTTTGCTTTATTGCATTCAAAATTGTACCCGGTGCACATATATACATGTAGTATGTGCAATGCGCACCTCTGCTGCTTACAATTTCTGAGACCTCAACCCCTCTGGGCCTCAGTTTCCTCATACATACCATATAATACCTTAATGCTTCATTATCTGTGATAATGATTTATTATGATTTCCTTATCAGAAACACAGTACAGCTTTTTTAGATTTATGGTTATGAGATAGAGATAAAAGTCTGCTTCTGAATATAACTTTTAATAGAAATCAGCAAAGTTATATGCTTAAAAATGAATTTGCTTTAACATTTGAATTTATTGATCCTAAACCTGACAGATATGATGCTGTAAATATTATAATGATATCTAGGGGCAGCTAGGGAGATAGAAAACAGAACTACCTCAGATACTAGCTAGATAACCCTACACAAGTCACTTAGCTGTTGCCTGCCTCAGTTTCCCTACTGATAATAATAATAATAACAATAATGTCTGCCTCCCAGGGTTATTGTTAGGATCAAATGAGATAATATTTATAAAGTGCTGTGCAAACCTCTAAGAGCTATAGGAGTGCTATCTCTTGTAATTATTATATCTTTGCTAATATAACTTCAGAAATTTGACAAGACATCACATTTAATCTGAGAGAAGAGTGTGTGTGCCTGAAATATGTGCAACATTATAATTCTTCTTCTTGTTGGCTCGCATGATGCAGACTTTATTTTCCTTACTGTTTCTTTGTAAAATACCTTTTTCATCTTTTTCAATCAGAAGTCAATAAACTAAGCTTTTGCCCTATGTCTAACCTGTCAAGGTTTCTAAGAGAAAATACATTTTAAAGAAGTAGGAGTTAATGGTCACTCCTGCCCCATAAATTCCATTGGCAGATACTCTGGTAGCTGGTAGGTATAAGGATGGTTTTCTCCTTGAAAACTCTAATGAGACTAGGGAATAATATACAATGTGTGATTCAGGTCCTTCACTACAAATGTGAAAGCTTTCAAACAATCGTATATAACCTTAACTACAACATATCACATTCTCTTTTGTTGTGACGTAGAGAAATGAGCACAGGCAATGGTGTGGAGGTGTATGGGGGAAGCTAAAACGCCGTTCGTTTTTGATTCTGTTAAAAAAGGTTTCATCGGGCTCATCACTCCTTTGGGACAAGGAGAAAGTAGCAGACATGCCAGGTGGCTTGGCTAAGTTCAGCCTTTAATGACCTTCCCAAAGATTTTGCCTGGTCCAGGAGAGAAATGTCAGTGGCAGCCTGTGCACTCTGTGTAAGCTAGAGTCCAGGGAGGGTATTTACTCACCTTGAATGAGTATTTCTTTGTCCTGATCTGGAGTCACAGTACTACGAGGTGAGAATACAAAGGAGTGAGGCATTCATACATAGTGATATTTCAACATAGGATCATAGATTCAGATCTGGAAGGAACTTCACAGAATATCGAATCCAATTGCTTCATTTTATAGATGACCCAGAGAAGTCATCTTAACTTGCCTAAGGTCACACGGGTTGTAAATGACAGAGGCAGGATTTGAACCAAGGACCTCACTACCTTTCATCTGAAGGTAGAGGTGGGGTGGGGAAGCAGGGGAAGGAGGATATGATAAGTACAAAGATAACAAACATACTACAAGGTAAAGAATGAAGGAGATAAAGGAGAGATTTATAGTCAATAAGTTAGGATGAATTGAGGTGGGAAAAAGAGCACTTTTTGTTGTGGAGATAAGGGAAGGCTTCATGTTAGAAGTTGCAGCCAGTTTTTTGTCTCCTGCACCACATTCTGCTGAGTATGGTGCTCAAACCAGTCCCATTTGGGAATATTATTTTATTTATTCTTATCATCATCATCATAATTATTTTTTAAAATAAATTTTGTTGTTGCATTTTATTTTTATATCACAACCATTTATGGATATGTTCCCCTTACTCCTAGGAATTTAATCTTCTCTTGTAACAAAAAACAACCAATAAAGGCCATGTCTGATATAACATACAGTTATCCCTTCCATACAGCGGCGGTAAGAGATGTGGTGCCCCTGTGATCTGAAAAATCCATGTAAAATATTTTTGACCTTCCCTTTGTACCAGGGAAAATGTCTGATCTTTTCTTTTTCTTTTACGGGGTGTTTACAGTACTTTATTCATAAAATTTGGGTGAAGCATTTGGTCATAGACTCTGTGTTGTCTGCTGGCCTTTGCATGTCATCTGCAGCTTCTATGGAACTCTCCCCAAATTCCTGTTTAATTTCTCATGCCAACCTGTGACATTTTGAAACCACAATGGGAAAGTCATGATGTGGAAGGGATAACTATATAACATTTGTTCTCTCTTTTGAAGATAGGAGATCTATTTAATTACCTATTCTCAGGGTCCATGATTGGTCATTACAATTACTCTAAGTCTGGCCTATCTTTGGTGTTTTTTTCTTTGCCATTGTTGTGGTCATTATGAATACTATAGGATCAGAGGATTACAGATTAAGAGCTAGATTGAGCTGGGTTTTAAACCCAAATCCTTCTAATTTAAAATTCAGTTTCTTTCCCACTTCTACCATGCTGCTTCCTCATTGGTCTCCTGGTTCTATTCACTCTGTTACTTTGTTTACTCTGCATGACTTTAGATGGATTTCCCCATGTTTCTTTTAATTCCTTATATTTCTTACTATAGAATAATATTCCATTTCATATATACATACACATATGTATATTTGCATGTGTGATTATTTATCTACTCACATACATATATGTGAGATATATACACACTGATATGTGTGATATATGTCTAGGTATCTATATATGTGTATATATCACAGTTTGATTAGCCATTCTTTATTGACTGGGCACCTACCTTTTTTTCCAGTCTCTTGTCTATCACAAAAAAATTGCTGTTATGAAAATTTCATTATAGGTTAGAACTTACTTTCTGTCTGTGATTTCCTTGGTGTTTATGCTCAATAGTGGGATCTCTGGGTGAAAGGGTTTTCGTTTTAGTCACTTTTCTAGTAAATTCCAATTGTTTTTTCTTAATTCTTGTTATGCTCATCTTCTAACAATGACTTCACTTAAAAACCCTCTGATTTGGAAATTGCCTTCAGAATCAGTTTATAAACCCCAGGAGGTTATCGATCTTAGAGTCACACCTCATTGGTCACCTGAAGAAGTATGACTCTTTTGGGTCTCTCATCTTGTTCACCAGATTTGATTTGAGGTTCTTTGGTGATTTTCTAAATCAAACCCCATTTTTGTAGAAGGAAAGATGTTACAATCCTGAAGATATTCAGAAGAAGGATCAGAAGAGACTCCAAAATCAGAGATCTGAAGGTATTTTCAGCGATAGCTCCAGTTAGATCATTCTAATTTGCCATTAATCTGAAGATGGAAAATCTCATTGGGCTGCATGAGTTCTGACATACTGTATTTGTTAAAGGATCATTTATATAACTTTATAGTCAGGCTAAGCCAAGGTCAGATGACCACTTATGGGTCAGGTCATAGAAGAGGATCCCCCTTTTTTCAGATACAGTTAAGATTAGGTGACTATGCAGGCCCCTTCTAACTCTGAGAGCCTTCCATGTCTGACTGTGACTCAGACAATGGCCATTAACTTGAGTTTGTTCATCTTCCCTGGACTGTTCTGTTTAACTAAACAGCAAAGTAACTAATGTGTCTATGGAGAACAGGCATCATTTAGGTACAACTGGGTCATTACTACTTTAATCATATGACTGCTCAGTCCTCCATCCAAGAAAAAAAAATTGGGTCGAATCTATGTATGTATGCATAGATATTTATATCGACATATATGAACACAAACATATATGTATATACACATGTATAACACATATAAACGCATATGTATATCTCTCTATATTTATATATGTATATATTACATTTCATCTTTTCTCTTTGTTCCAGTTTCCTTCTTTGGGATACTGTTACTAAGGTTTTAAAAAAATCAAGTAATTCAACACAAGATCAATTCTTATTGACTAGAGTTATATGGGGAGGCTTATAATACTTAAAACAAATGGTGTGTCTTCCAACAGACCTGCAGTGTCTCTAATTAAAGTTAATTATTTAAAGAGAAGGTATGAGGTTTCCAGAAGCATGTGTATGTATTTGTGTATTGTATGTATATGTATGTGTACATGTATATATGTGTACATGCATGTGTATTGTATGTATATGTATGTGTATTGTATGTATATGTATACATATGTGCGTGTGTATGTATGTATGTACGTGTATGTGTATATGGATGTGTATATGTATATCTCTCCCTGAATCTAGCCTTTCTCTTTTCTTCTCCGTCCTCAATACAGCTGCCAAATTTATATGCCTAAAACACAAATCCGACAGGGTCATTCTTCTGCTCAAGGTGCTAAATCTGGAGGTAAATAATGAGTTATAACAGCCAAGATAAAAGGCAAACTCATCTGACTGGCATCTCAAGTCCTGGTACATAGTAGGTACTCGGTAAATGCTTTTTGAATTGTAATGAATCTTGTAACAAATGCCAAAGTACATTTCCTAGGGAAGAGACCTGCCTTTGACCATGGTCATTAAAGAAAACACAGATGTTTCTGGAAACTTGTCCATAGATTCTCTTTAAATAATTAACTTTAATCACAGATACCACAGGTCCCTTGGAAGATATGCTGCTAGTTTTAAGCATTATAAGTCTCCCCAGATAATTCCAGTCAATAAGAGTTCTTCTTGTGTTAGATTATTTGATTTCTTAAAACTGTCTTAGTAACAGTGGCCCAAAGAAGGAAACTTTAACAAAGAGAAAGGGTGAAATTTCAATACTTGCCTGAATCACGCTAGGAACGTCTTTTTTTTTTTTGAAGGGGTAAGACAGTTTAAGAATTGGCTTCTTCTGAAGCACAAAATGAAGCTGCATTCTAAAGATGCAGATCTGGCAGACTTGCAGTTTCCTCCTGTAAGGTAAAACACTATTGATAACTACTGTAGTCCTTAAAGCCGGAAGAAAACTGACAGCTTTACAGAAATGATAGACTACCTAACATAACTCTTCTTTATTCATTAACCCTAAGAAGGGAAACACTAGAAATACCTACAGAGAAAAATACCTATTTTGCCGATCACCCAACCTGTCAATTACTTCTCTTATACCATGTGTCAAAACATTTCGTACCCCAATCTATTTTTGCAAAATGGGGACAAGGAAATTGAGGAAAGGAGGGAGGAGGATAGAGGAAAGGAAGGAGGGAGAGAGGGAATGAGAGTGGGGTGAGGAAAGGGGAGAGAGGGCAGAGAAAAAGGAAAAGAAGGAGAAAGAGGAGGGGGGAGAGAGAGAGAGAGAGAGAGAGAGAGAGAGAGAGAGAGAGAGATTGATGCATGGAGGAATGGAGTTTACTTTTCAAAAGATGTACTCTCTGTGTTGTCATTATCCTCTCATGATAAGCACACTGTTTCATACGAGAAATTTATTATACCAAAGAACCTTTTTCATGTAACTTCCACATCTCACTCTCTATAACCTTTAAATGATGAAAGTATATCACAGAACAAAGAATCGCAAAGTCAAAAGAGATCTTGGTGGCCTCCTATTCCAACCCATACTTGAAAAAGTATCTTCGCTACAAGCTACCTGACAGGTGGGTCTCCAGCCTATACTTGGTTATCTCCCATTCTCTATGAATCCACTATCTCCTGAGGCAGTTCATTCTACTTCAGATAGCTCTCATTGTTGGGAAACTGTTCTGACATAAGGCCTAAATTTATCTCTTTTCTACTTATATCCAGTACCTAATTCTGCACTCTGGGCCCAAACAGAACAAGTCAAATCATTATTCCCATGTCAGGCTTTTAAGTATTAGAAAACAGCTAGCATGGTCCTCTAAGCCTTCTCTTCCCAGCACTGAACATTTCTACTTCCTGCGGCTGATGTTCATATAGACCCAACTTCTGGTTCTTTGCCATCCACATTGTCCACTTAGACTGGGTGCTCTACAGCTTATAAAATCCTTCCTAAAATGTCACGTCTAGAACTGAACAAAAGACTCTAGATGTGGTCTTATCAGGGCAGAAGATTGCGGACTATTGCTTCTCCAGTTCTGGACCTTCCCCAGTTCTTAGTTCTTCTCTATTGGATGTTCTTGTTTATTGATGGCCATTTAAACCATGGCACCTAAAATTGAATGCAATATCTTAGATGTGATCTGTGGACGGCAGTGGTATCCAGAGGAGCTGTCACCTCAAGCTTTGAAGTTATACCCATGGCCCATTTTATAATGAGAGTATTGGGACTAATGGCATAATAGAGACAGAGATGCTTCGATCACATAGGAAAAGGTACAATACAAAATACTACTACTGCTTTCATTGTCTCATCAATATACTGCCCGTCATTTTCTACTAATGTGTTCTAAAATTCTTTCCCAACATCTTAACTAAGCAGTGGCTTAGTTATAGATTTATAGCATCTTAGCCCTTGAAGAGACTACAGAGAGAATTCAGCTCAACACTATTGTTTTATGAATAAGGACACTGAAAGGCCAAGAGGTCATGCAACCTAAGTACTTAGTTGGTGACTTAGCTGGAACTGGAAGCAAAGGCTTTCTCATTCCTAACTCAATGTTCTTTCCACAGTATGTCACTACATCCTCACATGACTAGTACGGAGAGTGGGCTCCATGGCTACATTTTGCCCATACATTCCCCAGGTCTCTCTGTTCAGAATAGAGTGTGAGTGGTTACTGTTTGGGAAGAAAAAGCCTAGGCCATTCAAAAGTGAGACCAGAGCCTTGTCTACATGACAGAACAAAGTCAAATCAGAGGGTGAAAGTTTATTATTTTTTCAAGTTGGCCCCAACGTAGATAGGAGTGGACAACTAAATTGATATTCTGATTTCAGTGGGATTTGGGCTCCTTTTATTCACCCCACGTAAATATGGGTAGGTCTCCAGCCATGTACATTTCTTTTTTTTCCTTTCACTGGCAAACTTCTCAAAGGTCTCCATTTTTTATTGACCTTTCCCCTTCCTAATCTCCTCTAGTCTGGCCTCCATCCTCAATTGACTAAAATTTCTTTTCTTGAACTATTCAAAGGCTCTTTTCATCCTGAACTTATGGGCAGAATTTGACACTGTTGCATTCCTCCCCTTCCTTCTCCTGCCCATTCCCCTACCTTGTTCCCCCCAGCCCAGTCTTTTTCCACAAGTCTTTCCTGCAGTCACAAATAGGGTTCAATTTTTTCTCCAACTATATTATTTGCTTCTTGAGGGCAGGGACCATGTCATTTAATCATCCAATTGATAAGCAGTTATTAAACATTTACTATGTGACTTTACTTTAAGAATGGTGATGTCCTATATAGAAATAGAGAATTTTAGAGGAGGAATGGGGTTTGGGGGAAAAATACAATCAGTTCTGATTTAGACATAACATAATATATTTTGAAGGGACCTCAGAGACCATCTTGTCCATCCCCTTCATTTAATTAACGAGGAAACAGAGGTTAAATGACTTGTCCAAGGACACATAGATAGGGTTTGAACCCAATTGAACCTTTGACTCCCAAGGTAGTACATTCTTTTCACTGTATAACATGAGAAAGGTAGATAGCCATTGCATCCCAAGATCTGGGTTTTTCCATTTGCCCTCCCCCTATACCTGCATACCCCTGGATGCTATCACCTGACTTACTGATACAGCCCTGTGCCCTGTTATCTCCCTCTCCTCTGCATCCTTAAGACTGCTGTTCCTTTCTCTACACCCTGTAGCTAAACTCATTCATTCATCCAATAAACATTTATTAAGTGCCTACTATGTGCCAGGCACTGTGCTAAGTGCTGGAGATACAAAAAGAGGCAAAAGACAGTGCCTGACCCCAAGGAGCTCATAATCAAACTGGGAGAGGGAGAGACAAAATGCTAACATATATATATATATATATATATATATATATATATATATATATATATACACACATACATGTATGTATATATATGTATATATATATATATACACATACATATATATACACACACATACACACATATATACGTATACACGTATATGTATATATATATATATCTCAAGCTACATAAAGAATAAATGCGAAATAATTAGGGAAAGCACAGGAATTCAGAGGTGTTAGGGAAGGCTTCCTGTAGAAGGTGGGATTTTAGTTGAGACTTAAAGGAATCTAGGGAGGTCAGTAGTTGGATCAGTGGAGGGAGAATGTATCAGGAATTTGTAAATACTTTGTCTCTCCCAAATACAATGTGACTTCCATGAAAGTAGTTACTGTTTCAGTTTTTCTCTTCCCATCCCTGGCACTTAGCACAGAGCTTTGCATATGATGAATGTTTAATAATATGAGTCTTAATCAGTTGATCAGTTAATTCATATGTACCATACAGAGGACAGGAGAGAGAATTCATAACAATATCATATTGTTTTATATTTTTAAAAACTATAATAATAATAATAATACATACATACATACATACATACATACATAATGCTTTCATGTTCGCCAACTCCTTAACATCCATTAGCTCATATGATTTTTACAACTGTCCAGGGACATGTGGTGCTTAGGAGGCAGTGGGATAGAGTAGAAAGAAGATGGCGTTGTGAGTCTGAGGACCCAGGTTCAAATCTTGATTCTGCTACTTGCCTGTTTGTGACCTTGGGCAAATCACTTAGCTTCCTGGGGCTTTAACTTTCTCATAGGTAAGGCACTGGACTGGGTGATTTCCAAAATTCCTTTCAATATTAGCTCTATTATCTTAGGTTTTATTATGCGCATTATACAGATAGGGACACTCAGAACTGCTAAGTGATTCACCCTGGGTCACACACTTAGTGGGGGGAGGGGGACTGAAGAAAGATTTGAACTCAGGTCATTCTAACTATAAGCTCAGAGTTTTATCTAGTCCATCATGATTCCTCCGAAAATCTAAAATTCTCTTTGGCAGAATACTGCTTGAGCTTGGCCAGGACTAGAGTTCTTACTACTTTGTTGTTTCATAGATTTCAAGTGGTAAGGGACCTCCTTCATTTTTACAGATGAAGAAGTCATGTGACCTGCCCAGAGTCACACAGGATCAGAGCCAGGACTGAACCTTCATTCTCAGATTCCTCAAGTCAGCACTTTTCCCTGTATTATTACCCTGCCCCGATTTGAGAGATTGCCTTGTTCTTTCCACATGGGCAGAGTGATTAAGATCATCCAAAGTAATTTATTTTGAGCAACTTCTGGTTTTAGTAGAATGTATTCATTCTACCACAGGAGAAATGCTTACTTTTAATGATCCTTCCCTTCCCTCTACTCCTATCCTTTCCTTTAAAGAATTAATACATTCTAGTTAATATTAATTCTAGTCAGGACTTTATATAGCCACCTGAGATTTGCAAAGCCATTTATATATGCAATTTCATCGTATCCATGCAACAATACTGTGATACTATTACCTACCCATTCCCATTTTACAGATGAGCATATTGAGCCCAATAGGTTGTGACTTGCTCAGGGTCATCCAGCTAAGAAATGTCTGACACAGGATTTGATTTCAGGTCAGGTAAACCAGTCCAAGTCCAGAGAGTTCTCCACTGCATCACCTAGCTGTCTCACAGACTGACTTAACATTCTAAAATGACATTAACAGCTCACAAACACGTGTCCCAGTAGAATTGAGAAAGCCAAAGGCTCAGCTGTATCATTATCAATTTCAAACTCAAACTTTCTAGTTGGACTATTCCTGTTAGTCACAGGAAGAATTAGAGACCCAAACGGACAATGCCCATTTTGTCACAATAAACATCATTTCCTGGGATAATTAAAAGTAGTTTTTATTCCCTAAATGAAGAGAGAATGTCACAGTTGAGGACACTTGCCAGGGGACCTCGGAAGGTAAACTCAGAGAGAACACCTTGTCTTTGTAAAAACATAACTATATCCAACAATTGGGCCATGTTTTATTCATATAGTGTTTATGTCTGGATCTGTCCGAGCTATTTGCTAGGTGAACAGTCACACTTGATAGATCCAGGAGGGAATTTCTTGGTACAATGAACAAAAAGAGCTATTTTGTTCCTGTGCTCCAACCCTCAGACCAGGAGGGAGGGGAAAAAAACTGTCATAAAAATATGGTCACCTTTCTGCCTTGAAAACTGGACTGGTACGTGGGGAAGGATTCTCAGAATGTGAAAGAATTGGTGACATTACATGGGAAACTTTCTGTTCTTCCTCTTGTAATAGTCAATCTTGTTTAGATAGTGGCCTCTGAGTGGATTGGAAACAGTGTATTATAAATGATGGCAAGGGATTCTGAGAAGAAGAAAAAAAAAAACCAGCACCCCACAGAACTATCACACAGTGACCAAGAAGTGCTGGGTCCTGCTCAGGATTCATCATTTAAGTTTTTCTCTCTCTGCTGCTTTGAACTAGTCAGTGTTATATGCTGCAATCCCAAACTATTTAAAGCTCCATCATTGAACAGTAGAATGTAAGCCCTCTGAAAGCAGGGCTTTTATCTTTGATCTAACAACTAGCCCACTTTCTGGAACATAGCATGGGATCAGAAGATACAAATCTAGAACGAGAAAGGTTCTTAGATATCACATTCTTCTCTCTCATGTCCCCAGAGGTTAAGTGACTTGTCCAAGGTCACTCAATAATCATCAAAGCTAATAAATGCTAGTTGAATGAATAAATGAACCTAATTAATGCATCTGTCTATGTTGTAGACCTTTCTTCTGTTTTAAAATTCATAATTGAAAGATATGTGTGTGTGTGTGTGTGTGTGTGTGTGTGTGTGTGTGTGTAGGGGAGAATTTCAAGCCTTTAAACAACATGCTTTAGTGCTATGCTACTTTAAAAACTCAGCGTCTGAAAAGAAAAGTCAAATGAAACCATTGAGAAGGTGTTGATCCCGCTGTACTTGAAGGGGAAGGTTGGGTCACAAACAGAAATGAGAGTGGGAGGATTTCTTGCTGCTGTGCATTTGAGTTTCAGTGACCCTGGCAGAGGCCTACTTACTGAAGTGTATTTGTATGTGGAGGCAGATCCAGGGGGAATGTCTTAGATTATGCTGCAGGAATTGTGCCTGCAATGGAAAAGCAGTATTTCGAGAAATATCGGTGGTGTTAGAGCTTGCCTCTTGACTCCATGATTAAAGAAAGAGGGAAAACTGCTTCTTGAAGGCAATAGAGAGCTCTTGCCATGGTTCTTTCCATGTGTCCAGGAAGTCTTGGCAGGTTCAAGTTGGGCAGGGCACGATGGGAATAGAATAATGGTGGCAGTTAGGAGGGGTGGGAAAGAGAAAGGAAGGACCAAGTTGTCATTAAGAGGATCATAGATTTAGGGTGAAGAAGGACATTTGGAGGTCGTCTAGTCTAGCCCCCATATTTACAGAGGAGGAAACAGTATAGACGTTCCTGGCTGTGGAAGGGGGTATCTAATGGCTCCAAATTTGCCGTATGCATTTTCATATTAATGGTTCTTTCCTGGGGTGTGGGTTGTAGTGCTAGTCCCATAATTCAGTTATTACATTCATTAATTCACTTATTAGGTTCACTCATTCATTTATTAGGTTCTAGATATGGGCCAGGCACTGTGCTGGGTTCTGGACATACAAAGACAAAAAAGGAAAAAAAAGGGTCTGTTCCCAAGGGACTTACATTCTGCTGGAAACTAGAATGAGAAACCAGGCAGCTATTCCCCATATTTTTCAAGTACGAGAGTCTTTTTTTTTTAATGTCAAAAAATACTCCTGTCCTCCCACATGATAGTATTCTAGGCTCATAGGGTCATCGATTTCGAGGTGGAAGAAAACTCACAAGGTCACAGAATCACAGAGTTTCAGAATTTGAGAGTCAGAAGGGGCCACAGGCTCCAACGTATACACCAAGGAATTCCCATTATAACCTAGCCGGCCAGGGGTTGGCCAGCCTCTATTTGAAGACCTGGAAATAAGAGAGACCCGCAAGCTCTCCTGGCAGACCGTTCCACTTTTGGACAGTTCTAATTGTGAGGAAGGCTTTTCCTGACATCAGCCTAAATTTGGCTCCTTGCAACTGCTCTGAGCTCTGCCTTCCAGGACCAAACAAAACAAGACTAGTCCCTTCTCTGAATGACATCCCTCCAAATACTTGATGATGGCTATCACAGCCCCCCTGAGTCGGCTTTTCTTCGGGCTAAATATGCCCAGTTGCTTCAACAAGTCCTCATAGGTGATGTAGCCCCAGCTACTCATTTTATGGGAAACTGAGTCTCAGAGAGGTTAAATAACTTCTTCAACATCGTCTGGGTAGCAAATAGCACAGCTGGGATTGCAATGCAGGTCTCCTGACTCTTAATCTAATGCTCCTCCCTTTATACCAAGTCACACACACTGATCATTAAAATGAAATGAAGAACTTGGGCAGTAACTCCAAGTGAACACCTATTCTTTTCAATTATCTAGCTTGCCCAGGGGAAAATGTCCCTCATCCCCTTGTATTATTGCTTCAGGTCTGAACATCGTGTTGCTAGTGTATAAGAATAGCTAGCCATGCTACTGTTTCTGTATACTATTTTTTACTAGTTATACTACGAGTTTTCCATTGATGAAGAAAATACACAAAGGCAAAAAGATACCATGGATTCAGTATCACTTCAAAATTAATGTGTATTTGGTTAATGACAATGGTACTAAAGCACCTATATATATTTGGAAAACTGTATTATCTATGTTAGAGACATAGCATCTATTTTGTCTACAGAAAGAATATTTGCTTATGGATGGATTCATGTTCAGCTTTTCAGACTCCTCACAATAACTACACAACCCCACAAGGGTCCTTGGCCAGCTGGCTGGGAACCCCTGAGCTACATCTTGACAGAACATCTTGGAGACAAAGGCTGTTAAATTGCTAGACAAAAGATGAAAGGGACACGAGGTTCTGAAGACATTGAATCAATATCCTCTTAAAACAGGGGTCTCAAATGTTGAAATGGTTCCTCAGCTCAGTCATCCTTGGCAGCATTGTGGTTAACAGCTGACATTATCGAGCTTTTGGATGGGGGATGGGGGTGAGGAGAGTGATGCACTATAACTCATCCCTCCCTCATTTGGCTTCAGCCACTATAGGAATTGTTTTCCTCAAGGGGTCATAACTTTTTATTCATTAATAGGACAGGACTCATTTGATTCAAAATTGGGGTGCCTAATGAGTTACACAGCCTTTATTAGAGATGGCCTTTCCATTCGCTAATGAAGCAGGGCTCCCTTGATTCAAAATTAAACTCCTTTTTTGGAAAAGGGATGCTGCTTCCAGGGACATTCATGTAAACAAGGTGTTGCTTCCCCTCAGGGGGAAGAGCTGAGGAGAAGTCTTGGATCCAAATAAGAAGAGACACAAGTAGGAACACATGACTTAATTGAGCATTAGTCATGGACTGGATTTCGATATAAGTCTTCTGGGGTTCTATATCGGCCTTGCTCTTGGTCAGTGATTAGAGGAGTTCTCTTGGCTCCATTCCTACCTGGCCCAGGAGAACAGATGCTTTTTGGTTGTCCCTCTGTGTGTATCCATTCTCTTTTTTCTTTTGGCAAGTCAGGAAAGCATTACTCTCTTTAGATCCTGATTCTCCTCTTTTTCTTGGTGGTCCAACAAGAACTCATTGGCTCTCCAACCCTTCTCAATGCATGGCAAACTCTGCTGTACTTAAGAGTTTATTATTAATCACTGACATTTTTTTTCTAGGAAATTTTTTGGTTTTCTTACATTTTTAGGATTATTGTTAAGAATGTTTTCAACATATAGGAAGAATAATTTTTGATAGGTTTGCAAGTTCATCCTCAGCTAGAGATTTTCCCTGGTATTCATGTGTTGACAGGTATTTACTTATACTGAGTTTATGTGTAAATTTTTGAGCTAAGGATTTTCCGTATGGTTCATGAAACTAGTAGATGAAGATGAAGATGAAGATGAAGATGATGATGATGATGATGATGATGATGATGATGATGTTGGGAGCTATGTAAACAGGCAATATTTCAGAAATGTCCTAGAAGGAGTGTTCTGGCCTGCTTCCAGGAAAGATAAGATGGAACCCCACTTATCTCAGTTGGGGCTCCCAGTAGCCGAGTCCAAATTTTGAGAGGATTTAGATGGGAAAGATGTCCAGAGGACAGGCAGTATAGTTTGGAAATATCCAGGAATGTGGAATAAAGAAAAAAAAAGTAGAAGGGCCCTCGTCTCACCCTAATTCAGATATAATATCTAATTTTCTTCTATTTCTAGCTCAGAGCTATAAACTGGAGTCTACAAAGGGGATTTCAGGAAATTTCAAGGCCTTATGTCAATAACAATCAACATACTGAACTAGGTGGAAATGTGCAGTGAAGTGCCCCAGGCAGTGATGGGCCTGGTTTTATTTAGCTCGTTTATTAATGATCTGGAAGAGGGGAAAAACAGCACATTAAAATCACAGATTATACTAAATTGACAGGTGGTGTAAACACAAATGAGGGCATACAAAAGATATAAAGAATTTAGAGCAGAAATGAGATTCACTCCAAAAAAAAATGCCATCTCACATCTGTGCAAAGTCTCTTAAATCAGCAATGAAAATTGTTTTTAAAAGGCCATTTAGCTCACAAAACATGCACTGGCACTGTTCTCATTCATCAGGGCTAACCCCTCCCATAGTGGAACTACTGCCACACTTTCTGATTACTCCTCATAGCCCTAGGTGAAATGAATACAGGTAGCCAACGCCACTAGTATTTTCTTACAAAAAGGTTCACTGGGAAACTAAACCAAAATAAAGAGGAGCAATCCAATATGGTGAATTTCTTTTAGGTTCTCTACAATTTTTATCATGCTGCTTCCCTATACTTGGAATCCTCTCACTCCAATCTCAATCTATTGAAAGACTCAATTTAAGGGTCCCCTCCTCCACAAATCAAATAAAATGATATTTATAAAGTGCTTAGCACTGTGCCTGGTATATAGTAGGCACTTAATAAATACTTGTTCCCTTCCCTTCCATAAAGCAGTACCACAGAGTGGAAAGAGCTCTGGCTTTGGAATCAGAAGTTCCTGGGTTCAAATCCTACCTTTGATGTATAATATATATATATATATATATATATATATATATATATATATATATATATATATATATATATATATGTATATATATATGTATGTATGTATGTATGTATATATACATACGTACATATATATGTATACATTTGCATACATATCACACACATATATGTATATACACATAAAACACATATGTATCTATACACATACACAAATATACATATACAGACATACACATACAAAATTTATTTTGAAGTATACTATACTATATAGGTTGGATTACATCTATGCTCCTATGGTCTTCTTTGATCCTTCCTTCAGTCAGAAACAATCTTTCATACCTGGATCTCCAAAAACAGTTATTATCATTATTATTTTAGATCGTTCATGCATTTCATAGAATCTTAGAGTATAAAGGACTTCAATGGCCAGTTAGTTTAACTCATACCCAAGTAAGAATTTTCTCTATTATATCCTTGACAAGTGGTTAAGCAGCCTAGCTTTGAACTTCTATTTTTTATCTTAGTTCTGTGTGCCCATGCCATTTCCAGAGTAGGTGGTATCAGAGACTATGTCCAATTCATCTTTGCAGCTCTCACAGTACCCAGCACAGTGGAGAGCAACCAGTAGGTGCTTAATAGATATTTGTTTAATTGAATTAAGACCATTAACTGAATTCCTTTGAGCTTGTTTATTTTAGTCCTATATTTGAACAGCCCACAATTGTCTTTAAAGATGTAGAGGGCACAAGAACCTACTGTGTTTATTGTTTGTGGATTATTTTAAATTATTTAATTTGGTAGAGTGAAATGCCACCTTATAGGCTCTCTTCCAATGAGATATTGCTCTACTGTATATCAAATTTATTCAAGATTCCATGAAAGACAAAACAACTGAGATGATATTATTCGATGAAGCTCTGATCATTCAAATTGGGCATAGCACAAAATTCGGAGATCATGGGTCACTAAGATGCTTGCCATTATTGTAGAGGACTTCCATAACAGAGTTAAAGTTGAAGAGGGATTTCTTAGGAGTGGGGAAGTCCTCTAGATGCATCTTTTTGTTATCAATAGAGATAAAGTGTCCCAGACACTTAGTATACTGAGTGCTGGGGTTACCAAGACAAAAATGAACTAGTCCTTCTTCATCATTCACATATATACATTTGCAGAATATATGCACAGTAAATAAAAGGCAATTTCAGGAGGGAAGCAATAGACCTGGGGTGGGGAGGGGTACACATCACAAAAGATCTCAGGTAGGAAGGGACCTATGATGCTATATTGTGTATATCAAGCTCTGGAACACTGCTGAGTCTATTAGAAGAGATCCATTACCACTCACAGGAGGATGGCCTAAATATTTGCCCAAGAAAGAAACAAGTCAAAGAAGAATGCCTATTGTTTAGATGAAGTGTGATGGTAAATCTATAGAGCTTGACCATCAGTATGTAAAACTTGGGTAACCAGTCAAAATGGCCTTTGAGTTGGGCCCAGAATTAGCCAGAAGGAGGAGAGTGGGCTAGCTCGCCTTCAGGGAGCTGCAAAGGTTGTTTAATGACCCTAACCTTCTTTCTCCTAGAAAAAAGGCCTATTAAAAATACTAATATTCTACCAGTACCATCATATGACTGTAAGTCATGGAATTCTATAGATAGCACTTGGTACAGTGCTTGGTATACAGTAGGTACTTAATAAATGTTTATTGAATTGAATTTACTTGAACTCCAAAGAATTTAAAGTGGCTCTAGCTCAGAGAGCAATGGAAAGGTTTATGGTGGGTATTATCAGGCTACAAGACACAACAAATGAAGGATAATGAAGAAGACAATGCTGATTCTTCCCTCAGTTTCCTGAGTGATGCATTTCTCCTTATCTGTAAGAAAAAAGGGGTTGGACTAGATGACCTTTGAAGTACTTTCCAAGCCTAATTCTACAATCATGTTTTTATGATTCCACGAGAGCTGGAAGAGTCTTCAAGAGTACAGGTGATATCTATCACAACTGAAGTGGATATGGAAACTCCTCGAAGGACGGAACTGCTTCAGATGTGTGTGTGTGTGTGTGTGTGTGTGTGTGTGTGTGTGTGTGTGAGTTTTTGCATCCCTGAGCCTAGCAGGTATTTAATAAATGATTGCTGGACGCCTTTTAGAAGCACGGATTAGAAGCCCTCCATGCCTCTCATCCTATGGGATTCTCATCCAGGCCCTTCTGCAAACTCTCCATAAGGGAACCACAATTGTTCTGGTCACCTTCCTCTCGCTCTTGGAATATTAGGAGTACCCAAGCAGGATTATTTTGTCCATTCATCTGTTATTCCTCATTCTCATTATGGGAGTGGCATACACCCTTTTCTGATCATAGTTGTCCATTGTCAAAAACAGAGCTGACTTTTCAAAGGTTTTCATGGTAGAGATGGGGCTCTAACTCAGGTCCCATGATTCCAAATCTCACAGTCACTCTAGTATGCCAGGCTAACTCTTCATGAACAAATGGAATCTTATGATATAATAATATAGTGGGTATTTTTTACAAATACTTTAAAATACTTTATAAGGAATTTGACTTTAGATATCAATACCAACAAATAAATTTTCTTAGTAACTTTATATTTTTTTTTTTGCAATTTATTTATTTAACATATTTGGTTTTCAGCATTGATTTTCACAATAGTTTGGATTACAAATTTTCTCCCCATTTCTGCCCTCCCCCCCCACTCCAAGATGGCGTATATTCTGGTTGCCCTGTTCCCCAGTCAGCCCTCCCCTCTATCACCCCCCTCCCCTCTCATCCCCTTTTCCCTTCCTTTCTTGTAGGGCAAGATAAATTTCTACGCCCCATTGCCTGTGTATCTTATTTTTTAGTTGCATACAAAAAGTTTTTTTGTTTTTGAACATCTGATTTTAAAACTTTGAGTTCCAAATTCCCTTCCCTCTTCCCTTCCCACCCACCCTCCCTAAGAAGTTGAGCAATTCAACCTAGGCCACACATGTATTATTATGTATAACCCTTCCACAATATTCATGTTGTGAAAGGCTAACTACATTTTGCTCCTTCCCAACCCATCCCGCTTTATTGAATTTTCTTCCTTGACCCTGTCCCCTTTCCAAAGTTAGTAACTTTATATTTAATTAATTCAAACAAATGAATTATCATACCATTTTTTTCTCCATGCATGCTTTATCAATATTTTTTGTTCATTTTTACTTTTCATCACGTGTTTGCAGATAACAGAATAAATGAGTGAATGAATGAATGAAAAAGCACCAGGGATACAAATGTAAAAAAAAAGTATCCTTTGCACTCAAAGCATTTATATTTTAATAGGGGGAGAAAATCTAGGTGTGGTGGCCAAGGAAGGGAGCTTTTGCCTATGGAGTCAAAAGAATGGTGAGTGCATCCACAGGGCAGTCTATTGTTTATGTCTTTCCAAAAGCAATGGTAGTGTTGATTTGATTACCACTTCCAGAGCAATAGTTGGAAAGTATATGCATATGGGGGATTGGTTATGCATGTGGAGACAGAACAGAGCAGATGGAAAGATGTCTTGGGTGCTGGGGTGGATATTTGTGAAGTTGGCATTGGCAAGATAGAATGTCTTAGGTTAGTTTGTATTCACTAACCAATCAGGACAGCTCAAACCCAGGGTGAATATGTAAAATTCAGTAGATTACTCCATTCTTCTATTTTGTTAAAAAAAAATGCCTATTTCAAAAAGGGCTTTCCAGATTTTTCTGAATTCCCTTTACTGTTCCATCTTAAATGACATCAAAATACAGCACTATATTAATGTGCAACAATTTATTTAAACATTACTTTAGTGTTGAACATTTATATACTTTTGTTTTGCATTTACATATAATACTGCTATGAAAATTTTTGGACACTTAGTTCTTTGTTTTTGAAAACACTGTAAGGTTACATTCCCAACAACAGAATTATTGGGTCATTGTTCTTATGAGTTTTACTGTATACAAGCAGAATGGTCTCCAAAAAAAAGATACTACAAGTTTACAGTTCCAGCAACAATGAATGAGGGTGGCTGTTTCTTCACAAGCCTGCTAACGTTGAATTTCATTTCTTCTATTCTTGTCTATTTTATGTGCGAAGTGGTACATCTAAGTTGTTTGAATTTGAATCTGTATGGTGCTCCAAATTTGCATTATTAGGGAGATGAGAAAATTTCAAGTGATTATGAAAAATATGTGTTTCTTATTTTGCAAATTTTCCATTTATATCCTTTGACTATTTATTGATTGCGCAAATAGTTCTTTGTTTATTTTAGATATCAAGTTTTTATCTGTCATAGATGTCTATTTTTCCCAGTCCATCTTTTTCTATAATTATATTGTTTTATATATAAAATTATTTTATTTTAATGCAGTTAAACTCATCAGTCATATTCCCAATAATTTCTTCCATGTGTGGAACAGAAAACACTTTATCTCTTTTCTCCACAATTGAGATAAATACACTTATTTTCTATGTACCTCCATTTTATAATTTGTAAAATTAGGGGGTTGGGATTTATGAATTGTAATCTTCCTTCTAGCTAACCTATCAGGCTTTAAGGAGAAGGTAATACCTGAGCTGACCCTTGAAGAAGGTTAGGAGTCTGAAGGGGTGGAAGAGAGGATGGGGTACACTTCAGGCATGGGACTGTGGCTACTTTTCCTTTCCCATAGCTTGGAGGAGGGGAAGGGGGTATATATCACCTTCTCCTTAACACCTCATAGGAAAACTGGAAGTGATCTAACAGGCCAGAAAGCCCAACCCCTTCATTTTACAAATAAGAAAACTAAGACACAGAGAGAATGTGTATTTATCCTAATTGTAGAGAAGAGGTGAAGTGTTTTCTGTTCAACTCATGGAAGAAATCAAGCACTGCAGACAGTGAAGGCCCCGGGTACAGTACTACAGGGAGGGCTGGAGATCCCTCATGCCTACCCCACCTGAACTAGGAACCTTGGCTAACTGCAGAGAGGGAGATGTGGTGGCAGTAACTAGCTTGGAGGCCTAACAGAAAAGGCTCCATGGTGCCAATCCTTGCGCTGTACTGGGGAATAGAAGAAGAACGAGAGAAAAGACACTAGAAGAAAGAAGGAAGAGTGAAAGGGGTAAGAGGAAGGAAAGGGTGATGAATGGACTATCTAGCAAAGCAAGCAGGTGGTATAGCTGAGAATAAAGAAGGGAGTAGAAAAATATGAATATAAGAAAAGGCATTCTAAGGGAGAAATTGCCTGTGATTTCCTAACTCTGTAAAGTCAGATTTCTAAGAGCAGGAATTTTCTAATGTAGGGGGAGCAGCCTCATCTGGTTTGGCGGCATAATAATGGAAGGTGAGTTTAACATAGAGAACCCAAAAAGCCCCAGCTCTGCTGCTGACCACCCACATGACCTTGGGCAAGTAACAACATCTCTGGGCTTCAGTTTTCTAAATTGTAAATTGAGTTTGTTTTTATAAAACTGAATATTCTCTAAAGGTCTCTTCCAACTCTAAATTCTATGATTTTTTGATCCTCAGAATTCAGGTTGGAGTGAAATAATTCTACCCAAGGAAAGAAAGATGAGTTGAACACAGTGATCTTGAGGGGTGTATACAGAAAGACAAGAAAGAGCAATCATGCGCTGAAAATTGGGTAGAATCTTTCTATCCGGTGAAGCAGAACAAACAAACAAACAAACAAACAAACCTAATACAGTGAAACCCTCTTACAACCTTTTAAAGATTCAGCCTAAGGGTCTCCCACACACAAAGCTTCTTTTTCTTAGCCACTGGGGAGATACTATAAAGGTGTTTCTCTTTAGTGGTGTTCACGAGGCTGTGGCCTGGCAAAAACTTTTGAGAATAAATGATAGAGGGGCAGCTAGGTGGCACAGTGAATAGAGCACTGGTCCTGGAGTCAGGAGGACCTGGGTTCAGATTTGACCTCAGACACTAGACATTTACTAGTTATGTGACCTTGGGATGTTGCCTTGCCTTCCTCTCTCCAAAAGAGAGAGAGAGAGAGAGAGAGAGAGAGAGAGAGAGAGAGAGAGAGAGAGAGAGAGAGGATGAATGATGGAGACTGGGTTAGAGGACAGAATGGAGTAAACAGTTTCAATAGTTTTTGTCTGTATCTACTTTCCTTAAGATCGTCATTAAAAAGATCTGATTTAGTTAAACTTTTTAAACACAGTCAGGGTCAAAAGGAAATGTATAGTTTTCCAGCACTTATTCTGAATTCACTGAAGGGTTGAGAGAGGGAGGAATTTTGTTTTTAAAGACATCCTAGGAAGAGTCACTTGAAAGATATTGAGTTGAATCAAGAGAATTAAGACAAGTACCGACTGAGAGGAATTCTTCAAAATTATAGCATTTCTTTATTCCGTGTTTAAATGACAGAGAGGATAAGTTAAGCCCAGGGGTCACAAGGCTATACAGTTGACGATACTGAGGGAAAAGGAGTAGATTTTGGGAACACCACGTCAACAGATGGCATTCTTGGTTTGGAACTTTCTGGGCGACATTCACGCTAAGGTTGGCAGTTCCAAATACTCAGAGAGAGGCAGCCCCATGTGCCTGGGTTCAGAATGACTGGAATGCCAAACAAAGAGGTGCCCTGAGAATCTGAGAATACAGCAAGTCAAAGAGGCAGGAGCCGAGGGCTCTTAAGCGATCTTCAGATTTCTAAGCTCACAGAATTTTCACCCATCAAAGAAGCAACGCTTTTGGTTCCTGGGACAAAGACCAGTGCTAAAGAGGGCATTCAGTGTTTGGGCTAAGATGGCCAATGCATCAGAAAGTACAAAAGTGAGCTTTGTTGGTTCCCTGGTCACATGACAACTCATTGTGGAAGTCAAGTAGCCTGGTGAAAGCCTCTGATAAAAACACAACCTAAAACAATATTTGGGGTTCTGATTTGTTAGCCAAAAAAAAGATGGTTGAATAGGTGCTTGATTTGCACTTTAGAGGATCAGGGTTTGAATTCTGGCTCTGCAATATAACCATGGTGCCATTGGGTAAGCCACTTACTTCCTCTAGGCTCTGTTTTCTCCTCTGTTAAATAAGGTGACTGAATTATATGACCTCTAAGGGTTCTTCTCACATTGAATATATGATTTCATTTTTTTCAGAATCATGTGTCTATGTTTGATTGTTTCTTGTATTCTTTCATTCATCCATTTAGCAAGAATTTATCAAATACCTTTATAGATCATAATGTTTAGAACTAGAAGGGAGCTTAGAAACCATCAAGTCAAGCCAAATCCCTTCATTTTCTAGACAATAAAACAGACACGAGGAAGTTAAGTGACTTACACAGGGTCACACAGCTAGTAGTATCTGTGGCAGGATTTGAACCCACATCTTCTTGACTGTAAGTTTAGTGCTTTATTCTCTATGCCATGCTGCCTAGCACTAGGCATAGTGCTAAGCACTGAAGATACAATGAAGAAGAGGGAGAAGAAGAAGAAGAAGGAGAAGAAGAAGAAGAAGAAGAAGAAGAAGAAGAAGAAGAAGAAGAAGAAGAAGAAGAAAAAGGAAGAAGGAAAAAGAAGGAAGAAGAAGGAAGAAGGAAACAACCCTTGCCATAAAGAAGTTCCCATTCTACTGTGTGTGTGTGTGTGTGTGTGTGTGTGTGTGTGTGTGTGTGTGTGTGTGCTTGCGCACGGCCACACACACGGGCACATGTGCTTATACCACTAAACAAGCATTGTTTTCTTTCTCTCCTGATATCCAGGAGGGAGGGATGGAGGCAAAAGTAAGGGCAAGGGAATGCAAAGAGAGAGAGACACACACACAGAAAGACACACACACGCACACACGCAGAGACAGAGAGAGAGAGAGTGAGAGGGAGAGAGACAGAAATAGAGAGAAAGAAATGAGGGGAATGGAGAGAAGGAGGGAGAAGGAGGAGAGAGAGATACAAAGAAAGAGATAGAGACAAACAAACAGAGAGATAAAGAGAGAGAGAGAGAGAGAGAGATGAAAGAAATAGAAGGAGGGAGAGGGAGAATAAGGAGGAGAGAGAGATGTGGTGGGAGGGAGGGAGGGATAGATGTGAGAGAGAGAGAGAGAGAGAGAGAGAGAGAGAGAGAAAGAGAGAGAGAGAGAGAGGAAAGAGGAAGAAGAAAAAGAAGAAAGAATGAGAGACTGACAGAAGAGAAATTGAGCCCACAGCCAAATTCTTGGGCTCCAGATCCAAGTAAACAAGTAAACAAAAGAAGAAGGCAAACAGGGAACAGATGTTTGATGGAGATAAGCTACAACTGCAGCCGATGGGGGTCATTTCTGAGCTGTCTGCTGTTTTCAATATACTGTATATAAATCGGATCAGGTGTCTGTAATCGCGACCAAATCTCTCATTTCTACAGACAAATAAGCTCCGACACTAGACCATTTGCTCAGGACCTGAGGTTGGGTGGCAAATTGTAGAAAGATCACATCACACTAAAGGACTTTGATTTTCTGTCTAATTTGGCTGCTATGTGGACAAACCAAACCGAGTCTGGACAATGTAAGGTGATCCAGCTTGTCTCCCAATAACAAAGCATCATGGAATGCGTGCTATGAGTGAAGTTGTAATGGGAGTTTGGAAATTGAGACGAAGCTCATCCTTTTAATACACTGGGAAACAAGTTGGAGGCCAACAGCTCCATTGAAATAGTGAGTCCGGGATCCAAGGAAAAGGGTTGAGGGGAGTTTGGGAAGTCAGCCTACAGTATGCTTAGCCTGAGTTCAGTAAAAACCGTCTTGCCTTTCATTCTAAAAAAAGCCACCGGAGCATTTGGAGAGGTACAAAGTAGGAACAGAGAGACAGAGGCACTCACGACAAACCATGAATCTTGGTGCTTAAATTGAGTGGTGAGAATCCAGACTGTACCGGGCTGTACTTTTCTTTCTTTCTTTCTTTTTTTTTAAAGGTGACAAATGGTGTTCCCATTTGCTAAAGCCATTTACATGGCCATTAGTGAAGGGGTTGGGGTATGGGGAGTGACTTGCTTAAGTTTTTACTATTTCAGCAGTCAAATGAAACCTATTTCATTTAATTCCATTTAACAGATGAGAGCTGATTTTATTCAAATATGGATAAAGTCTCGTGTGGAAAACATTTTGTTAATTTGCATGGCTATTTTCAAGACTGCAAAAATCTCATCATCACAGACAATGGAAGCAGACTGTCAGGGATGGAAATAAGGGACCAAAACCCACTAATGCAAATCAGTCCTCTAGAAGTTCCTTTTCAGGGGAGATAATCTCCACTTGTGCAGTGCCCTGGCCCGCACTGTTGAGGCCAGCAGGGATGGCTTTCCCAAAAGGACTGATGGAGATCCCCAAGGAATGAGAGCCCATTGGCTGGTGAGAGCTCACCTGATCTTAGGCCAAATTCAAAGGGATGTGGAGACCACTACCTTAGACCACATCTGGAATGACATGTTCAGTTTGGGACATTTCATTTTAGGAAGGATATTGACAGCTGCAAAGTGTCCAAAGGAGAGTGACCAGAATGAGGGACTCTGAGATCACACTAGACAAGAATCAGCTTCAGGAAGTGGGAATGCTTAGCCTAGAAATTGGAGGAGATGGGGGAATATGAAAGCTGTCTTTAGGTAATTGAAGGACTGATATGTGGGAAAAGGGAATATGTTTGTCCTGGCTAGTTACAGAAGGTAAATCTAGGACCAAGGCGGGAAATTGCAAAGGGGTAAATTTAATGGAAAAATGAAATATAAAACAAAATAAATGAACAAAAAACCCCCTCCTAACCATTGAAGCTAACTCAAAGTGGAATGAGCTATATACCTGTGGAAGTGGTGTGTTCCCCTTAATTTGAGGTCAGATTGAACAAGGTGATATCTCAGGTTCTTCCTTATTCTGAGATTCTGTGATTCTAAAATGGAGATATTAAATCGATCAATCAACAGGAATTTAAGTACCTACTATGGGCCAACATTGTGCTGGGCATTGGGGATACAAGTAGCTCTCCTCCCCTCCCCCTTTCAGCTTCTTTTTATTTGTTATTTTCCCTATTTAGATGGTAAGTTCCTTGAGGGCAGGGACTGTCTTTCTTCTATTCCTGGGCTAAGCACAGTGCCCCTAACATGGCAAGTGATTAATATACGCTTATTGACTGACTGGCCTTTTATGTATCTATCTTATCTATTTTTATTTTATTTTTTGGCAAGGCAATTGGGGTTAAGTGACTTGCCCAGGGTTACACAGCTAGTAATGTCTGAGGCCGGATTTTTTGTTTGTTTGTTTTTCAAGTCAATCAGGGTTGACCTTTTATTTAAAGGAATGGTATATTTTCTTCTTAATGCATAATGACCTGAGCCCTTCCTTTTGCTTGCTAGTCTGGTATAGGCTCCTGTCCTTTTAAGTGTCTTCATAACACAGGCAGAGGAGCTAGCTGGAGGGGATCTTAGGAGGTCATCTATTCTAACTCTCTTGTTTTACAGATGAAAAAACTAAGTCCCAGAGAGGCTATCACTTGACCAAGGTCAAACAGCTAAGAGGTGTTAGAACCCAGACTTGAACCCAGCTTTTCTGCCTCCAAATCTAGTGAGTTCATTCTCCTGCACCATATTCTTCCATGTCAGGGGGGCTGTTAGGAAGTTTCTATAATGCTATTACAATTTTAGGCCATGTGCTGTTCTCACTTGATTAATGCAGCTTGTCTGAGCACCCATAAATCACAGGCAATGTGGTTTTCCCTCTGACCGACACAACAGGCTTCAAACACATTTAAAATTCAGCCTTGTCAATGAATGGGAGACCCCCTGTCCAAAGGCAGGGCTGACACGAGGTGATTTGCTGCCCTATGCCAGTACTTGACTGCATGGTCCTTGGCATACAATTCACAGAACTACAGAATCAGTTTTTAGAAGGAATTGTAGAGACCCACCATCTAGTCCTTTTTTTGTATCATAGACCCCTTTGGCAGTCTCTGGTAGACCTATGGAGCTAAATATAGAAAAGGAAACACACAGGATTAGCAAGGAAACCAATATTGAAAGTTATCTTTATCTATGTGTCTGTCTTGTCTATCTATCTATCTGCCTCTCTGCCTGTCTATCTCCATTATCTATCTATCTGTCTATCAATCTATTTATCTACCTACCCATCCATCCATCCATCCATCCATCCATCCATCCATCCATCCATCCATCTATATTATCTATCTATCCATCCTTCTATCTCCATTATCTATCTATCTAGCAAGTTTATGAACCCCAGGTTAAGAACCCCTCTTACAACTATAAGAACCCCCAATCTGTCAAGTGATTATCCAGCCAATGCTGGGAGACCTCCAAGGAGGGGGGTAGTCACCAACTCTTGAGGCAACTGATTCCACTCTTGGACAACTCTCATTTTTAGGAAGTTTTTTATGACCTCGGGCCTGAGTTGGCACCAGTTACTCCCAGTTTGATCCTCAGGGACCTAAGAGAACCAGACTAATGCATCTTCCACATGACATCCCTTTGTATGCTGAAAGGCAGCTATTACGTCCCTCCGTGTCTTCTTTACTCGAGGTTACAAACAAGCCCTGTTCCTTCAACCAGTCCTCAAATGTCATGGACTTAAGGTCCTTCACTGTCCTGGCTGACCTCCTCAGAATACTCTCCAGCTTATCAATGTCTTTCTTCAACTACTGTGCACAGAACTGAATACACGACTGTGGCTGAAGTCTTACAAAGGCAGAATAAAGTGGGAGCATCATATTTCTATTCCTGGAAGTGATGCCTGTCAAGGCTGCACAAGTTTGTGTTCCTTTTTTGATTGCCAAAGCACACTTCTGACTCATCTTGAGCCTGCTGTCTGGTACCATTCCACCCCACCCCTCACTCCACCAGCCTCCCTGTCCAGATGTTTTGCAAAGCAACTACTGTCTATTTACACCTCCCCTAGCATGTACCTCTGGAGTCCTTTTTTTTGTACCCAAGTGTGAGATATTACATTTATCCGAATTGAATTTCATCCTATTAGATTTATCCCAGGGCTTTAGCCTGTCAAGGTCCTTTTGGATACTGGTTCTGTTATCAAGTGTGTTAGCAATCTATCTCACTTTTGTGTCACTTGTAAATTTGATGGGCATAATATTTATTCTTTAAGTCACTGATAAAAAGGTTGAATAGCAAAGGGCCAAGAATTTATCCCTGGGGATACCCCTACTTCGCTGGAGGCCTCCTGCTTTGTTGACATTAAGCCATTAACAGCTACTCTTTGAGTCTCATGATTTAATTATCAATCCAGGTGATTGTATTATAATCCAATCCAATCATAACAAACCCAAATAGAAAGAGTTCACTAAATCGGACGTAAATATCCCTGAGTCACATCATGACTTAGATAACAACATAGTAACATTGTCTATGTTTTATTGTATTTTTCTTCATTTTGTTAAATATTTCCCAATTACATTTTAACCTGCTTCAGGTATATACATTTGCAAGTATTGTGGGACGCATATTTGGTACCTCTAGTCTAATCCATATTTTTCCATCTTCTCCCCAAGAATAGTAGGGTATACTTTATCAAAAAACTTCACTAAAATCTAGGTAAACTATATCCACAATATTCCTCTCATCTGCTAATTTAATAATCCTACCTATCCCATAGGTCTCTGACACTCTCACTAAGGTAGCGCCTGTGGGATGGCTCAGCAACTTGGACTAAGTTGGCGGTAGTATTAAAGATAAGTTCAGAACTGGGTTGCTCCATTGGATGCTATTATGGCCTATGGAACAGAGGCAAGGAGAAAAAAAAACTGTGCAAAGGAGGAACTGCATTGTCATAAAGCACGAAAGTATCTGAGAAGGCAAGGGAGAAAGACTAAAATTCTTTGAAGAGGCAACATGGCGTCTCTATAGTATTTCCCAACAGAGTATAAGCTCCTAGAAGGCAGGTCCCTATCTGTCTTTGTGTCACCAGTTCCTAGTACAGTAACTGGTATTTTTAATTTTATTTTATTAGGACCTGTGACTTCTTTGGTGTAGGGAGTTCTACATGAGGCATTTCCTCTCCAGTGAAGGGAGACACATTTTCTTCAATATAGAGCCTGAAATAGTTGTCTGGGGCATGAAGAGGTGAAATGCCTCACTTAGGATGACAGCCTATATGCCAGAGGGTGCAACTTGAACCCAGGTTTTGCTGAGGCAGTTCTCTCTCCAGTAGTACACAGTAGGTACTTACTAACTTCTTGTTGATTGAAATCCCCTTTCCAGTTTCTTTTTATTGGTTATTTTCCCTATTTAGAAGGTAAGTTCCTTGAGGGCAGGGACTGTCTTTCTTCTGTTCCTGGGCTAAGCGCAGTGCCCCTAACATAGCAAGTGATTAATATATACTTATTGACTGACTGACCTTTTATTTATCTATCTTCTCTATCTATTTTTATTTTTGGCAAGGCAATTGGGGTTAAGTGACTTGCCCAGGGTCACACAGCTAGTAATGTCTAAGGCTAGATTTTTTTGTTTCTCAAGGCAATCAGGGTTGACCTTTTATTTAAAGAAATAGTATATTTTCTTCTTAATGCATAAAGACTTGAGCCCTTCCTTTTGCTTGCTAGTCTGGTATAGGCTCCTGTCCTTTTAAGTGTCTTCACAACACAGGCAGAGGAGCTAGCTGGAGGGGATCTTAGGAGGTCATCTCTTCCAACCCTCTAGTTTTACCAGTCCATCTACTGCTCAACTTTTGCCCTCTGTTGCCAAGCACAGAAAATCTATTCCATCTTCTGCATGACAATCTTTTAAATATTGTAACACAGGATTATGTTTCCTTTTAAATCTTCTCCGGAATAATATCCCCACACCTTTCAAACAATTTTCACATGGCACAGTCTTGAAACCCTTCACCATTCTGGACACTCCTTTGGACACTCTTCAGCTTAGCAGTGTTTTTTTCTAGAATCATAGATTGGGAATAAGAAGGAAACTCAGAGGTCCTCTAGTCCAGCCTATATCATAGGATCATAGCATCAGAGCTGAAAGAGACTCCAAAAGTCATTTTGTCCAATTCTCTCAATGACAGATGAGAAAACAGAGATTTTAGGACTTGCCCAAAGTCATAAAAGCAGAAAATGACAGAATCGAGATTCAAATTCAGGTCCTTGGTGTCTTCATCTAGAAAACTGAGGCCCACGTGGCCTTGGAGAGTGACTTAGCCAAGGTCACACAAATTTTCCAAGGCTGGGTTTGAACCTAGGCTCTCTGATGCCAGGGCCAGTGTTCAAGCTATTCGAGAGCTTCTGAAGCTCAGAACTGAACCTGATATACCATTGGGACTCTAATCCCTCTCATCCTAAATGCAAGAAATCATAGGAAATAGATCTGTGACTGCTATCATTGCTATAGGGAACTCCTAGGTGAAGAAATTCTCTCTACCAATGTAAGCTTGCATCTTCACTGAGAGATAAAGTGACTGAGCCAAGAAGTGCCCATGTTGTTGTTGAGTCATTTTCAGTTGTGTCTAACTCTTGGCGACCCCATTTGGGGCTTTCTTGGCAAAGATACAGGAGTGGTTTGCTATTTCCTCCTCCAGATCATTTTACAGATGAGGAAACTGAGGCAAACAGGGCTGAGTGACTTGCCTTGGGTCACGTAGCTAATAAGTATCAGAGGCCATATTTGAAGTGTCCATGGTGGGACTTAAACCCAGCACTTTTTGGAAGCAAGGCCAGCTCTCTGACTCTGGACCACATGAGGCCACATGTGAGGCAGATTGACATAGTAGAAAAGAGCACTAGATCTAGGATCAAGGAGCCTGGGTTCAAATCCTAGCTTTGCCTGCGTGACTTAGGGCAAGTTAATTAACCTCTCTGGATTTCAGTTTCCTCATCTGTCAGACAAGTGGGTGGACCACATGACCTCTGAGATTCTTTCCGAGACTATATCAGTGATTCTATGATTAGCCTTAGTCAAGTCTGGCTTGGGATGCTCCTCTTCTACAAGGGCACTGGGGAAAGAGGGTTGGCTATGAATGCGATGACGCAATCCCCAAGTGGTTTCCCACACATCTGTTTAATTCTCTCCATGGTACAGTGTGTCAAAGGGAGCTTCACTTCAGTGAGAAACTCCTGGCCAACGTGACCTATATCATCTGTTCCCAGGTTCCCTCTGTTCAAGGTAATAAAACCCAAGGAGATATCAGGGCTACCTTACAGATTTCCAGGAACAAAAACAATTCTCCATGCTGTCAACATCACAAGGCAAATTAAAAGACCCACCAAAGTTAATATTCTCACATTATAACAACATCTCCCATAAATTATTAAAGCTCATACAATTTATTATCCCATGTGAGAAAAAAAAGGGATGAGCTGAATCATGAGCCATTCCACTTAATGATTTATTTTTTTTGGTTTTCAATGTGTTGAGGTTTATAAATCATCTTGCTAAACCCTGAACAGCTTCACACACACACACACACACACACACACACACACACACACACAGAGCAATCATTGGCCTTGATCCTCTATGTCTAGTTTGGGGTGAGGGGTCGGGGTAGGGGGGGAACACTTCTTCTAGCACCTCTCACCCCCACCCTGTTTCCCATTGGCTGTCTGATCTTTTTCCATTGTTCTTGTGATTAAAAGGGTGGCATTAAAATGAACAGCATTAGAAGACTTTATGGGAGAGAGACACGTTTTTGGAGAAAGAAATATTAACTTCATATATTAGGCAGGGAGGTGATGGTTCTGATTTACTGCCTGCCTCTCTTAAAGGCCTCAGTGCTCTGACTCAGTACTCTGCTCTGATGCCTGGTATTTTTAGTCTCATCATTAACCCAGCTTCATTTTATTTTATGTTTTTAACCTTCCTGGTGCAGTGACTGGAGGCATGCCTTTGCAGTCATGGCCATTTGGTTTCAAATCTAGTCGCTGACCCATCCTGGCTTTGTGACCCTGGGCAAGTCACTTAACTTCTAAGTTTGCCTCAGTTTCCTCGACTCTAAATTGAGGCTAATAACAGCAGGGTTGTACTAAAGGCCAAATGAAATAATATTTGTAAAGTACAGAGCTTGGTATATAGTAATGATAATATAATAATAATGTCTTCTATCTTATAGATATATTATAATACAATAATATATAATAATAATATAATATTAATACTTAATTAATTCTTCCTCTCCTCTCTTTTCCTCCTTCCTTCCATCCTTCCTTCCTTCCTTCCTTCCTTCCTTCCTTCCTTCCTTCCTTCCTTCCTTCTATCCTTCCTTCTTTCCTTCCTTCTTCCATTTCTACCCTTCTCTCTTTCCTTCTCTTCTCCCTCTCTCTACCTAGGTAAATTATCTATCTGTCAATCTATCTATCCATCTATCTATCTATCTATCTATCTACAAAGTAGTTTTGGGAGTGGGGGCTGTGGGAGGGGATAGAATACAGAATTATGGATTCAAATAATAGCACTAGCCCTGGAAGGTCCTCAGCGCTCATCTACTCCAACTCCCTCATTTTATAGTTGAGGAAACTGAAGACAAGGTAGATAAGTGACTTGGCCAAGGTCACAAAAGCAGTAACTGACAAGGAGAGGGGGGATTTGAACTTAGGTACTATGGCTCCAGAGAATTGCTCTAAGATACCATGCACTAGCTGTACTGTAATTAGTCTAAACTCATTGATCTACACCTAGAGGAGACACCTGGAGGATGCCCAATTGTTTGAGGGTCACTTTGTGGGCCACCTGCCCCAGAGTTAGCAGGAAAGTGAATATTCTCCCAAAGTAGACATTTAAATAGCTTTGGGAGAACAAATTGTTCTAATACAGTTTCTTGAGTAAAGGTAATTTGATACTAGCATGTTGCTCTTAAGAATTTAAATGATAGCCATAAATAATGCATGGACTATACTTTTTGATTTGTTTTGTAGAAATAAACAAACACCCTCATACATTTCATTTAGGTCCTCAAAACTTGGGCTTCCGTGTGAAATGTCTTCTCATTGTGCCTTACTCTTCACAGGAAGGTCATAGAGAATAAAATGGAAGTAAGACAATTCCAACATAAGTTTGTAAAGGCCTTGTGTATGGGCCTATTATCCAGGCTATGACATGCGGCTGGATGGACAATCTACAGAACTCATTAGGATACATATCTTGAACAAATAATGCAAATGTAGAAGTTTCTGGACCATCAACCCTCAGAGCCCATCAGAGGATATACCTAAGAGGAATTTTATAAGGACTCCGCAAAGCTACCACTTTCCAGGGGCTTTGAGTTTACCTTCTGGACATTCTTTAGGCTTGAGACACTTTTCTCGAAGGATCTTATGTGGTCAAAGGGAGAGTTCACTCTTGGTATGGTGGCATATTTTCTTAATATCTATTCTTGCTATATCTACTTAGTAAATACCCTTTCTAAAATTAATTAAGTCTGGCTGATAATCAATGATGAGCACACTGGTGGGGGCCCATGATCAACAGTACCAGAAAACCCCAGTAACACTCAGGATTACTCCTAGAACCCAGAATAAGAGTAGCAGCCAACTGGCTTCTGGAGTCCCAAACAATGTGAATGTGAGTTGGGGAAGCAGCCCTTGAGAGGGATTCTACATTAACACCAATGACTTCAATTCATAGAACACTACAGTTTCTAAAGAATTAAAACTGAGGATTACCAAAAGGACAAGAGAGAATGGCATGGTATGCATGAACATGCTGCAATCCACACCTTGCAAATCAGGAATTATAACAGAGAAGGGGTGCCTGGGATATCATAAAAGAAATTTGTGATTGAAAAATAAGATGGAATGGTCACTTGTGCTGATCAAGGGATACACAATCTGTGTGCCTCACTGGCATCTTTTTGGAGTCAGAAGAACTCAAGGAAGGTCCCTAGTACCTTATATAGTGGGGAAACCTCTCTGTAGGATTGACAGGAGAGAATGGCAAAGAACTGCACACAGGGAGAACATGTGGATTGGGTGGTAATATGCACCTTTGTTGAGAATACTTATATTGGCAGATGGATGAAAGTATCAAAATAAGTGCCTGGCCAAATATTTTCAGTTTGACTAAAAACTTGGCTCCCTTGTCTCTGCTAAGGATGCCGTCATCCAGAAGCCAGGGATTAGTGAATCCCTGCCTGGAACAGTCATATCATATCACAAGGAGTAGTAGTAGCCAGGCTGCTCACTTCAACAATGACTCACTCTCTAGTCTGCTCCTCCTCTACCCTGGCTGCCTTGCCCCATGTGGGTGCTCTCTTTTCCTTCTTTCCCTTTGCCCTCACAAAAATTTCCATCTTCCTTTTATGTTTTGGTTAGAATATAAGCTTCTTCAGAGTAGAAACCATCTTGTTTTCTTATCTCCAGCACTTAGTGTAGTACCTGACCCATAGTAAACAATTAATAAATGCTCTATCTCTGTCTTGTCTGCCTACTTGTCCACCTATCTGGACGCATGTTAGTTTAGTAAAGAAAAAGTTGTTGACGTTTCTTTGCATGTTGTAAAAGCCGTTGACTTTAAATGATGTATTTTATAACATGTACCATGTAAATATATTTTTGACTTACATAATGTATATTGGAAGAAATTTTTGAGTTTTGAGTATTTTGCTCTTGTTGTTGAGTTGTTTCAGTCTTGTCTGACTCTTTGTGACCCCATTTGGGGATTTACTTGGCAAAGATATTGGAATTATTTGCCATTTCCTTCTCTAGCTCTTTTTAGAGACAGGGAAACTGAGGCAAACAGGTTAAGTGACTTGGTCATGCAGCTAGAGTTTGAGGCTCGATTTGTACTCAGGAAGATGAGTCTTTCTGACTCCAGGCCTGGCCCTCTCTCCACTGGGCCATCTAGCTGACCTGTAAGTATTTTACTCCTCTCCATTTCGAGTATGGTTGTATCAGGGGACACTGGACCACTAGACTAGGAATGAGAAAAGTTGGATGTTTCAATTTTTGTCATTTATTAGGTATATGATCTGGTCATCCTAACCTTTCTTGGTCTCAGTTTTCTATCCAATGGGCATAATAGTTTTTTCCTTGTTGACCTTCTTTTTTGTGTAAGAAAACTGCAAAGCCCTATAAATTACTATTCAGACACAACACAATTTAATTTAAAAAGCATTTATTAAAACTTACTATAGTCTAGGAATTGTACTAGACACTTGGGTATACAAACACAGAAGTCAAAAGAGCTCTTGCTCTTAGAGAACTTATGATCTGCTATTTTTTAAGGAAACAACTTAAACTGATTTAGTCTTAAGAAAAAAGAAAATCCTGAAATAAAAATTTAAAGATAGGAATATACTGTGTGCCAAGGAGAGTGAATACAGTAACAGGAAGGAGATGAAGAGTATTTTTCAACCACTGGGCTTAACACCAACCCCACGCCTACATACCCCCCTGCCCAAAATGACAGGTGTCAAAGACAACTGATTAGGAAAAAAGGCAAACTGGTTTCTGTCTATTGTCACCTGCCTCTCTCTCTGGAATATATTTCCATCTTTCCTTTGTTTGGGAGATGTCTGCCTATTAGATTATTAGTCATAGGGCATGGATTGTGTGGAAATCTGAATTTTATATGGTGTCTAGAAGGTTAATTATATTCCAGAGATGTTCCGAAAGAGAGGGCATAACCACTGTGGTGACCACAGGCAGACAGATGGTAGATGGGGCCGAGAGTGATGAGTTCAAGAAAGTATTGACTACATGACGCTGTCAGAACTTTGCCATTGGAAGTCAAGGGGAGGGGGCCCTAGGCAGAAAACACTGTGCTCTGCTGCCTTATAAACTAATGGATAGACTCATGCCTCCCAAATAAAAGCAAACAGAGTTGGGGAGCGGGGAAGCAAAGGAATCAACTATATAGAGAATTTCTGATGGGATTTATGGAGTGAACCTCTCTGTCTGTAAGACGTATGTGTAGAAGAAAGGGATACTGAGGCAGTCAAGGAAGAGCATTCGATTCTAACCTTGGACGCTGCCACTGTCTGGTTGTGTGACCTTGGGCATCTTACCTTGGTGAATTTCAACTTCCTCATTTGCAAAATAAGGAAGTCAGACTAGATGATGCCAAAAGTCCTTGCCAGCTATAGATTCTATGATTTCAGTATTATTTAAGAAAAAAAAAGAAGCAAGGCTTTAAGCACTTAGCTACAATCGACTGAGTTTAAACAATTAGGGAAGCATTTAACCAATGCTATACAGAAGATAATACATTTTTATTTGGTGCATTTGGTATTGTTATATTGGCTTATTGTGTAACAGTTGATTGGTTGAAATATGCTTCTCTAGAATAGGAAAGAATACCATTTTCGTAGAAAGCAAATTAGTTACCTTTACTTTGGATACCTTTTAAGGACTCCTCCCATCTCTGCCATTAACTAGCTGTATGACTTTGGAAAAGCCCCTTCCTCTCTCTGGACCTCAGCTCCTCATCTGTCAAATGAGGAGATTGAGGCAGGTCTCTAAGGGCCTTTCTCCCTCCACAAATTAATTCCTTTTCCTGGAATGCAGAAATTTTGAAGATTCCAAATTATTTTAGGACTGATTTTTTTTTACCCTGTTAAAGAAAGGGATTGAACAATAGGAACTATTCTTTATTTGTTAAGTGGGTAGAACTCCTGTCTACATTAATGCACTAATGGGAAATTAACATGCAACTGTGATTATGATTCTGAAAAGAGAAAGAACCTCCCCCCCCGACTGAATCAAAATAGGAAAAAAAAAAAGCATTGTGAAAAACTAAAACTAGTGAAAACTTCCATAATAAAATTTAAAATAACTACCCTGACATAACTGTTCCTTGAAAAGAGGAATCTGGTAGGTTCCAAAGCCATCTGCAGAATAAATATTTCTGGGACAGAATGACAACTTGACTAATGGGAAGCCCTGGCATACGTTTTTCTTAGTTCATGTCGGAGGAAGAATTGCCACTTGTCATTCTTTAGTGAACAGAAAAGGAGATTTTCATTAACCAGTTTGGAGAGATAATGAGGCCATGATCCTTTTCACTCATCAAATAATCGGGATCTTTGTCCCAAATCTCCCCAGTGGCTTAGTTGTTTTTTTCTGGTTTAGCCAGCAATGAATTAAAACACAGGCACACACACACACACACACACACACACACACACACACCCAAGGAGAAAAAGCAGAAGCGCCTTATACACAGAAAATGCTGTGGAGACATCTATCATTGGGGCCCAGAGGTAAAATCTTATGGTCCCAATATCAAATTAAGGCTAGAAAGCTATAGACTAGATTGACAAAATGATCTGTAGTAAGAAAGATACTTCCCTAATTCAGGCAGGTACTTGCAAGAGCCTCTCCGAGGACAACATAGGTCCCAGAAGGATATTTTGATGCTAGAGATACACTCCCTTCCAAAATCCAAGATTCATAGATTTAGAACTGGAAGACTCCTTGAGACCACCTACCTCAACCCCTTCTCACCTTGCAGATGATAAGAAATTTAGGCTTTGAGAGGTTAAGAGTCACTCAATTAGTTTACGGTAGGATTTGAATCCAGATTTTCCTGGCCCCAGGTAAAGCACTTGAACCAATATACCATAGTGCCTCCATACTTGTACAAATATGCACATGTACTGACACATGCACAGATATAGACACTGCTGTTATACACATAACATACAACATACGGACAAATGTATACATGACATGCTATATAATCTATATATGTATCTATACATACAACATGCTTACATATATGTACACACTTATTAATGTATACACAATATGCTACATCATCTATATACATGTATATCTATACATACAACATGCTTACACATATGTACATACTTAATGTATACACATATAAATACATATACAACACAAACATAATACACACACTACATGCATAAGTGTAGGATACATGTGGGTGTATATATGTGCACACGCATATGCATGTACATATGCACACATGTGTCTATAGTTAGATACACTATGCATCATATACATATGCATTGTTTATACAAATATAGATATACTATATATTATCTAGATACATGCATAGATATACACATATGCATACATATATAAACATCTATACATGTACCATACATACACATGCATAATACACATCTATACACATATATAAATGCACATAAGCATACATACACACGTTTCCATACAGGGTATCCCCCAAGTCTTGACTAATGGGAAGCCCTGGCATACATTTTTCTTAGTTCACGTCTGAGGAAGAATTGCCACTTGTCATTCTTTAATGAACAGAAAAGGACATTTTCTGCACCACCTAGCTGCCATTTAATCTTCAGTATTAATAGCTTAAAACTGCCCTAAGATATTTGGTTCCCCCGGATAGACATACATATCTGCATGTACATATGCATTATAAATAGTTGGTCTAGAACTATGATGCCATCAGCACAGAAAGTCCTTCTACAGACAGAGCTGAGCAACTCGTCCATAGCAGGTAGTCTTAGATGAGAAATGCTTGGGGGCACTGAGAGATTAATTAATTTCCCTAGGATCACTCAGTATGGGTCAGAAAGAGAAAGTGAACCCAGGCCTTCATGACTCCAAGGCCATCCCCCCATGCATCACAGCATACTACCTCTCTAAATACATGGAGGAAGTTAAATCACACAATCTCATTTTTCAGTATAACAAGCTTAATTTCCTCCATTGCTTCCCCACATCTCCATAATTCCTTAGCCTCAGGGGAATTCAGTGTCTCTAGGACCTGCCCACCAGCATTTCTAGTTTATACCATCATCTTTCAAGTCCCCAAGCATTCTGGGGCCCAAAGATTTTGAGCATTATGGGCACTGTGTACCGAGGTAAGCCATTTGCTCTTCTTAGGTCATGCCCGTCTGGAGCTAGCTAGAGAAGTATCTCTTTTCTAGTTCTTTGAAAGAATCAGATTTCTAGTCAGCAATGACAGCAGCATTAGCAAGAAATAAGACAGCTCTAGAAATCTTGAGGAAGCAGTTGAAAAAATTCAAGATTTGTAAGAAAAAGGGTTATTAGATCATAAAGGAGGATTTAGTGGGAAAGGTGTTTTTTTGGGAAGGATTGGGATCCTAGAATTAGAGCAGGAAGACCCCCTCAGAAGCCCTCTAGGCCATGCCCCTCATTTTACAGAACAGGAAATTGAAGCCCAGAGAGGTGAGTGACTTCCCCCAGATCATAAGAATAATATGAAATCCAAGTGACAGAGGAAAGATTTGAACCCAGGTCCAAATTCGTCCAACTTTTCCACTGTTCCATGATGACTTACAGTCATCTTTCCCAGCCCCCTCATTTTCATTGGTGCATTTCAATCAATGAGAATTTAAGTCCCTTTATTGTTCAGTCTTTTCAGTCATGTATGACTTTTTGTGACCCCATTTGAGATTTTCCTAGCAAAGATACTGGAGTGGTTTACACCATTTCCTTTTCCAGCTCATTTTACAGATGTGGAACTGAGGTAAACAAGGTTAAGTGACTTGCCCCAGGGTCACATAGCTAGTAAGTACCTGATGTTGGATTTGAACTCATGAAAAGGAATCTTCCCGACTCTAGGCTTGACACTCTATCCACTGCTTCACCTAGCTGCCATTAAGCCCCTACTGTGTACCAAGTACTATGCTAGGTCCTAAAGATGCAGAAACAAAAAGGAGACAGTCCCTGTTCTCCATGGAACTTACATTCTTTTGGAGGACACTGAGTACCAGAGAGGGCAGATGCCCAGTCCAAGGTCATACAGGTCACAGGTGTCAAACATGCTCCTGAGTGTGGTCCAGAACCAGATTAAAATGTAATTAGGAAGTATTTGACAAAATAAATAAAAATACCAATGCAGATAATATTACATTTTAAAACTAAGTCAACATGCAACACACAGGGATCCTTATGTATGGTTTTGTGGCCCTTGTTTCCACTGAGTTTGACAGCACTGATTCAGGTAATAAGTAGAAACAGAATTCAAACTTTGGTACTCTGGTCACAAATCCAGCATTTTTTCTTTTTTGCAATGCCACATAAACATAGGAACACAGATTTAGAGCCTGAAGAAATTGAAAGGCCACCCAGTCCAGCCCCTTCATTTTAAAGAAGAAGAAACTATTGTCCATTGAGGCTAAATGCCTTGCCCAAGGCAGGTCCACTAGCGGAGGTGCTGGCAATAGGACTCGGGTCCTTTGGCGCTAAATTCAATAGTCTTTCTCTTACATAATTTTTAGCTGAAAGAGTATGTGAAGGCTTTAGTAGAAGCAGGCCCTGAAAAACTTGTGATTGACATTAGCAACAGGAGGAGCAAAAATCTTCTGAAGTACTGATGTGAGGAAGACAAGACCACTTTATATTCCTAGACTATCTTTAGCCTGGGTGCGATAAAAATGGTGCACAGTCTGGCTTTTCTGCAGGGGTCATAATGGGATCATTCAGCAGAATGGAAAAAATATTGCCCTGGGCTCAGGAACCCAAGATTTCTATCTCTAATATGGGATAGGGGTTTTGAATGAGAAGCCTAAGGGGTCAAAGGAGTTGGGGGCAGGGGATGGTGTAAATCTAAACCCCTTAACTATGGTACGGAGATCCCAGTGGCACCAAAGTCAGGCCAGAACGCCGGTGATGAATTGGGAACGTAGGGAGGGAAGGAATGAGGAATTATGGTGCAGCAGAAAGGCTAAAGAATTTGAAGACATGAATTCTGAGTTGAATATTGGGTCTGCTGCTTATTACCTGTATGATCTGAGGTAAGTCACATTTTTTTTTACCTAATTTTCCTTATGTATTAAACAAGAGGTTCAATCAGATGATATCCAGTGTCCCTTCCCTCGTAAAAATCTATGATCCTATAAGCTTTCTTTCTTTCCTTTTAGTGAGCGATTTGGCTACTGTCCAGATGTGGCCCTTGGCAAGGAATTTCCAGAGGGACAAATTTCCTATTTCTCAAATGTGGTTGGCATTTGGGAAGGGGAGTGGGAAATTCATACCTCATGCAACCTGGATAGAGACAGTGGGGCCTAGAGCATGGGACATTGGCTGTGGAGTCAGGAACACCTGGGTTTGAATACTGCCTCAGATGTTTTCTAGCTGTATGACCCTGAGCAATGCACTTAACCCCTCTGTGCCTCAGTGTCCTCATCTATAACATGGGGATAATAATGGCACTTACCCCCCAGGATTATAGTGAGGTTCAAATGAAATTCTGTATGGAAAATGCTTTGTCAACTATAAAGGGCTATATAAACAGGAACTGTTATTAAATGGTTTGAAGCAGGCTGATTAACTAATGGCTTCTCATGTCTAGGTAATGTTGCAAGGAGGAAGGCAATGGGGCAGTTATTATCTAAGCTGGAGAAAGCGAAAACCCAGAGAGATTTTAAATAACTCACTCAAAGTCACACTGAGATGTGTTCAGCAAAGGTCACAAATCAAAGTCTCATTATCTAAGTTGCTGATCCTTTTAAGATGCCTTATTTTTTTTTTACAACCTTAAAAAAAAGACAGAAAATATTCGAAAAAAAACAAATTGATGTTGGCTATTTATAAAACGAGATGGTTTTGAAGGTAAAGTTCACCCTAGCTTGGCGATTAATATGGAATTCTGGAGGGATTACTCATTTACTTTCCATCTTTTGTCTCTATCAAGATGAACACTTTCCAGTTTCTTAATCTAAACAATCAGCTCTGCCATGTTTGGGAACAATACTCCTTTAAACTAGAATGAAATCACCAACTCTGACATTAAATCGTGGCTTAGGATAACCTCCAGAGAGCCTAATGTTACCAGCAACAAAAATAGACCCTAGAAGAGAGTGCTTTAGGCAGTCAGATAAAAGTCCAAATAATAAGCTCTCAGCCTCATTTCCTGCTTTCCAAAAACATGTCAGGTTTGGGGACGAAAGGGATTTGGTAGAGATCTGCATGTACATAAGGCGTACTCCATATCAGCTTATAGTGCTTGGTATTACAGCCAGGTTTTCTGGGGATGAAAACAAAATGTTAAGCAGCAGATGCAAAGGGCTTGGTGGGTATTTTTATTTATTTGGTTTGATTTTAGGTTTAGCTAGACAGTACAGGGATTTTTTTTTCATGAAGATCGGTGTAGAGTTTGAAGAAACCATAGATTATTAGAACTGGAAGGGACCTTGAATGAATGAAAAAATATTCATTAAGTGTCTATTATATGCCAGGTACTGGAGAGACAAATATGAGCCTGAGACAGTCCCTACCCTCCAGAAGCTTCTATCAGGGAAAACAACATCTAGAGAGGAGTAAAGGTCAAGGGAAGAGAATTTAGATCTAGGAAGGCAGGTGTTGTGAGTGGGGCCTTAGGGCAGTCCTTCCTCATGCTCTTTCCAGAATCATTGGGTTGAATTGATTACTGTTTTCAGAGCAAAATGTGGAAAATGAAGTTGGGGATAGGGGGATAGGTAATATGTAGGCAGATCAGATCAGATAGAGACATAGGCCCAGATTTCTTGGTGGATCCTTAGATTGGATAAGAAGCATGGTCTGGGGCCATGGAGCTATAGAGGGTTGCATCAGTTTGCACTCATTAATTCATCAATCAGGACTGATCAACTCCAGGGTGGAATTCTAAAGTTTAGAAGATTAACTTAACTCCCCCCCCCAGGGTAAATGTTTAACAACAGGCTGTCCAAAAGAAAAACCAACAAACAAGGATGTGCCAGGGACACACTTTTAAGTTGAATTATCATATTATCATTAACATTTTTGCTATCACTTTCTTCAGTCTAGACAATCAACAAAATGAGAAACTAAGTCTGAGGTGTAGTTTGCAGATTCTATTTCTGAGGTGTTAATGCTCACACTGAAAATTTAACTATAGTGTGGATGCAAAATGCCAGGGTGGGCCCTGGTTTCTTGGGAGGTGATCTGGAAGTTAATATTTGCACTTCTAGATCACAGAGTAATCCATAAAAGAGATGATGCAATGTAAGGGTGGGCCACTGTTGCTGGTGGTGGTCCTTCCTTTTTTGAAGAGGACCAATGACATCACTTAACTCAGGCATGAACTGGATTTAAGAGAGGCAGAGTTGCACAGAGTCATCAGCCTCACTCTCTCTTCCTGAGTCACTGAAGTCAAGATGGTTGGCCATGGCCTGGGATGCACTGGATGACCTTGGCATCTTCCATGTCTGACCAAGCTCTAAGTGTTCTATGGTGCCTGCATCAGTTGGCTTCATGGCCTTTGGAACAAATTGCTCTGAATTGCCTGTTCTACCAGGGGAAGTCTTCACATTTTTGGAATAGACATCCCTCTAACTCATCGACAGGTTTGAGGTCTGTTGGTTACACTCAACCTGGTTTAGTCCAATGGTTTCCCAGGGTGCCGCCATTTCAGAGCCACAGGTGAGGGATGGGTGGCAGGTGGACACCAACAGTAGATGGGCAGCCCTGAAAAGGGCCCTCCCACCACAGGTGCTAGTCCTTCCTGAATACCCCATATATATGGACTATTATTATTTAGTTCTACCTCAGAGAGGCAGAGTAGCATAGTGCAAGTGTTAAAACCAAGATTAACAGGGTTCAAGTCAAACCTCTGACACATCCTGGCTGTGTGACCCTGGACCAGCCACTTTGACTCCCAGTTTTCAGAAAATTCTTAGCTTCCAAGTTACAGATGAGACACTGATTTACTTTGGCAGAGGGAATTTTCTTGTTATTCCCTATATAGAACCAGGCTCTATCTCAATTAAACCCTTCATTATTACAGATGTGAGACCCAAAGAAATTGGATGGATTTTGAGGTAGATGTGACTAGAAGTCACCTATTTTACAGATGAAGAAACTGAGACAAAAAGTCTCACACCAAAGTCACACCATAGTCAGGATTTGAACCCAAGTCTTAGGACTCCATGTACATCACTAAGTAAGGTCACGTGTGTCTAAAATCTCATGCAGCTAGTGGTATTGCTGACAATGATCACCACTGAGTTTAAAAAGAAAAAAAAATCCCAGTCTATAATGAACACCAATAACTCCTAGCATACTGAAACAAATAACAACAAAGGAACAAGTCCAACATTTTTTTGTGCCACAAATTTGTGAGAATCATTTGCCAGATGCAGGTGTTTTTTAACCGAGGCCTCACGAGTTAAAGTCATAGCATTAAATGAAACCATCTAGGTCTCATGGAACAGCGAAAGAAAGGCAGCAACAAATTTTTCTCCTCTGTGTTATCACTAACTTGATTTGCCTTTTATTCACCACTTATAACCCCAACACCAATTGTTTGGGTTTGGCTTGGGCAATAAACAATACAAGTAGTGATTGGAGTAACAAACAAACAAAACAGTAGCATCAGTAAGGAGCAGGGGAATCCTGTGATTGCTAGCTGACCTTCCTTTTTACCTACTTCCACAGAGTCTCTCCTCCACTCTCAGTTACAGAGCACTTTGGTCCAACTTAGATATCTGGCAGCAGGAGCTATCAAGTCATCTGAAGCTGAGGGCGGTGGCTGCCCAACCTCTTAAGAAAGTTTCTTGATGAAGAATTTCAGGAGGAAGAGCTAAATGGAACTAAGAATCATAGAAACCTGGAGCTGGAAGGGGGACGTCAGAGGTTATCTAGGCCAATTCTTACATAAAGGATGAGTCCACTTTGAAATCTGGTCTTTGTCTGAACACATCCAGGGATGGAGAAGCCCCTTCTTAGCAAAGCAGTCCATTCCATTTTCCTTCTACTCTATTTTTTGGGGGAGTTTTGTCTTACATTGAGCCCAAGTCCATCTCCCATAATGTCCATCCTTTGTGCCTAGTTCTGCACTCTAGAGCAAAGGAGAATATGTCTGCTTCCTTGATCACAATATTTGAAGATTGTGATTATGTTATTTCTTAGTCAACTATTCTCCAGTGTAAATAAGCCTCCATCCTTCAAAACATGGTCTTCCTTAACTAGGTAGTTGCAGTTCTGTCTCAGGCGAAGCCTTCTATAATTTTTAGAATCAGGGGATCACAGAGTCTTAAGAGTTAGACTTTGAGGTGACATTAGAGTTAAGCAGCCCAAGCCCTTCATTTTACAGATCATAGAAGATTCAAGTCAGAAGCCAATTTCAGAAGCCATCTGGTCTAATCTGCAGCTTTCCTACCTGAAGTACCTGAAGCATTTCCTCTCCAACATACTTGGCAAGGAGTAATCTAGCCTTTGCTTGAAGACCTCCATTGAGAGGAAACCTGCTCCTTTCTGGAGCAGCGCATTCCACAGTTGGATAGTGTTAATTCCTAGGAAATATTTTCCCACATCAAGCCTAAATTGGACTCTTTGCCACTTCTAACTATCGCTCCAAGTTCTGTCCCTTGTGGCCAGATGGAACAAGTCTAACAAGTTTTCCTTTCCAGGAAGCAGTCCTTCAAATACTTGAAAACAGCGACCATATCTCTTAAGTCTTCTTCTCTCCAGATTCCACAGTTCCTTTAATTGTTCCTTTTATGGTGTGGATTCTTTTGCTGTCCTGACTACCGTCCTTTGGTCACTCTCTGTCTTATCTTAAAAAGTTTTACCCAGAACTGACTGCAATACCTCAGATGTGGTCTGACCAGGGCAAAGTATTATGGAATCAGAGAATTTTAGATATGGGGGGACTTTAGAAGCCATTTAGTCCATCACTTAATAGCTCAATCAACATGCATTTATTAATCATCTACTATATGCCAAACACTAGGCTACACACTAGGGTTAATAGTCCTTATCCTCATGGAGTGTCTAATCTAGATGGGGAGACAAATATATGCATAGGTCTATAAAAATAGATACCAAATGATGGGAGGGCACTCTCATCAGGGGGTAAGGTAGGGATCAGGAAAGGCTTCATATAGAAAGTGGTGCCTGAGAGAAAATCCAGCAGAAACATCCCAAAGGATCCCCAGTACAACACACCTGATGGTGGGTGGTGATGGTGTGTATCATCTGGCCTTTGCTTGAAGATCTCAGGTAAGAAGGAAGCTGCTACTTTTCCAGGTAGCCCATATTCACTTTTGGATAGATCTAATAATTAGGAAGTTTTTCCCATTATCAAATATATATTTGCTTCTTTAAAACTCCCAACCATTCTTACTAATCCTGACCTCTGGGAACAACTAATCCCTCTTAGACTTGGTGGCCATTAAAATACTTGAACACAGCTATCATGTTCTCCTTCAGTCTTCCCTGCTCCAGGCTAAATAACTCAATTCTTTTACCAAATCCTCCTATGATGAGGATGGAAGGCTCTTTACCATTTTGACTGCTCTCCTCTGGATCGTTTCTAGTCAATGGCCTTCTTCAAATATGGTACCCAGCCAGACCACAATAATCTAGATATGCAGAGGACAGCTTACTCTTGGGAGTTATGTCTCCCTAATGCAGCCAAGGATCATGTTACCCCCTTTTTGTGTGTGGTTACCATGTCACACTGTTGCCTCATAAGTGGACTCATCCTTTATGTAAGAATTGGCCTAGATAACCTCTGAGGGCTGGCCCCTTCCAGCTCCAGTTGCCTCAAGATTGAGGTCCGACTGAAGCTTTTATCATCTCCCTTGTCTTGGTTGTTAAGTTTTTCTTAGTAATGATGAAACTGAGGCCCAAGAGGTGAATAGAACTCAAGTCTTCTAACTTCAAAGCTAGTGGTCTTTTCAGCATAACACAGCCTATGTTGCTGTAGTTCTGGGAGACTAATAGAATATTCAAAGGGTTTTGTGGGTTTCGGGGAAACCTGTCCTTCACCCTAGTCAGGTACTTGCCTTCTTTTCGGCTAAGGCCCTGCCATATGAAAACATTCTCATCACTTATTCAGCTAAACAGATTAACCATCTACTATGTATTTAAGGTACCCTTAGATATAGGGGTTACAAGACTCATTTAACACTTAAATCCAATCCACAAGAAAGTCAAGACATCACCCTCATGATGTCATTGGTCCTCTTTGAGAATGAAGAAGGCACAGCAACCCCCTGCCTGAGGCCTGCCCTCAAGGAGCTCACAGCCTAGTTGATGAAATAAGATTCATACACATGGTATGAAACAAATTTGAACGATATGGTAGGTGTGGTCCTACTTCTGAGTCACAGCAACTTTTAAAGACCATCTACCAAGTCTGGAGGGGTTGCGATTCACATCAACGAATGGACTACACACATCACTAAACATAGGGCTGCTTGAAGTATTTAAGATGGGAGATGTTCCAAGTGCGATGAGTGATCGTAGAAGGGAGAGACCCCTTTTAGGGGGACTCATGAAAGCCTTTAAATGGTATAAATAACAAATAAGCTGAGATATGGTAACAGGGAGGAGTATCAATAGGTCTAGGTGAGAGACAGGGGCAGGTCTATTCAGACATAGTGTATAGTAGGGGCATAGGTTTAGGGCTGTGGAAAATGCCTTAGTGCCATGGATCGATTGCAGGATTTGGACTCAGGAAGACTCGAATCCAAATACTTCCTGGCACATTTACGAGCCATATGACCCCATGGGAATTAACTTCTTTGAGCCTCAATTTCCTCCTCTGTAAGACAGGAATAGTCATAGCATCTCCCTTACAAGGCTGATGAAATTTTAATAATAATAATAATAGCTAACATTTATGGAGTGCTTACTAAGTGCCAGGCACCGTGCTAAATGCTTTCCATTTATCATCTCATTCGATCTTCACAACAGCCTTGGGAGGCAAGTGTGGTTACTATCTCCATTTTACAGATAGGGAAACTGAGGCAAGCCATGTTTAAGGGACTCGCTCAAGGTCATAGATGGAAAGAACTGTTAAAACCTTAAAGTCTTCTGTAGACGCTGGCTGTCATCATTGTTGTTTTACAGATGAAATAATGGAGGCACAGACAAGGTTCAGCAGAAAGAGCTGAGGGCCCAGAGTCAAGAAGAGCTGAATTCAAATCCAGCCTCAGACACTTGCAAACTATGTGACCTTGGCCAAGTCACTTAGCCTCTTTCTGCCTTCGTTGCCTCAACTACAACACGGGGATAACGACAGCACCTACCTCACAGGGTTTTTGTGAGGATTAAACGATTAAACCCAGTATGCATATTCCCTTCTTTTTTTTTTTTCCTTCCCTAAGGTAACATCGATTGGAAATGGCAGAGCTGGGGAACTGAACTCAGATCCTCAGCCTATCCAGCACTCTTTTTGCTATACCAAACAACCTTTCAGATGGCCAGACACAAGAGATCTTGTAGAAACTGAATCGGTGAGACTTGGGCATTGGTCAGATGCAAGGTCTGGGGAGAAGAAAGGGGGTCAAGGAAGACGCTCAGATTTTTCAGTTGGCATACATATTTTTTACCAGTTGTTCTTATTCAGTTGTTTTCATTTATTTCTAACTCTTCATGGCCCCATTTAGGGTTTTCTTGGTAAAGATACTGGAGTGGTTTGTTATTTCCTTCTCTAGCTCATTTTACAGATAAAGAAACTGAGGTAAACAGGACTAAATGACTTGGCCAAGGTCACATAGCTAGTAAGCGTCTGAGGCCATAGTTGAACTCAGGAAAATGAGTCTTCCTGACTCCAGGCCTGGAGCTCTATCTACTGCACCATCCAGTTATCTTTTTACCTACACAATGTCATTTCATCATCACCATCATCATCACTGCCAGCATCGATCTAGTGCCTTATGGTTTGTGAAGTGCTTTCTGCATGATGTATCATTTGATCATTCGCATTCCTGTTATTATTTTATGTTCCCTTTTCACATTTCTGTGGCCTTGTCATAGCTGAGAAATGAACTCTCATGCGGCGAGAGTCTGAACAGCCATTTGAAAGTCATCGAGATGCTGTGAATACAAGCCTGCTTCTTATTGGGGTGTGCAGGAGGAAGATGCAGGAAAAGACCCAAACCCCCCAAACTAGACCACATAATCATCTACGCTTGCTCCGCTTTTGCCTGCTGCTCTGAGGCTCTGCTCATATAGACTCTTATAGAATACACAGTATGATGATTTTATTTTCAAAGTCTGGGATATGGTGAACTGGACTCTATTTCTTGAGAGGAAAAAGGAAGTTACAATTTTAGGATTCTAAAATATTCGAGAAAAATGGATTTCTCTCCACTATTATATCTTAATAATGAGGGGAAGAAAGATGGGGAAAAAAACACAACTCAGCTATAATTAAAAGGCACTGCGTTTGTAATACCCAAAGGGTAATGTAGCATGAAACCCGGGTACGTGACCCGGCAATATTCACTCTGATTTTCCCATCACATTTTCACCCCTCTCCTCTTAAGGCTCCCAATGACTTCTAAGGGAGCTCTGGACCTAGAGAGAAATGCACAGTGGAAGAATTGGTCTGATTATCCCTCTACATATAGAAATGAATAAAGATTATAGATGCATGAGTTTCTTCTTTTTTTTTGTGATTTGGACTATATGACCTCAATTACTTCTCCCAACCCCCTACCCAGACTAATGCGTAGATTGAGATTAAACCAAAATTATGTAAAATGGGAAACAAGATATTAATAATTCCCAGCAATCATGTAACATAATAGAATTCATGTCTATTTTCATTGGCTCCAGTGAGTAAAATAAGACGCTAAATTAGTTTAGAGATTTAAAATTTATCTTTACCCTCCCGTGACCTATTCTCATCCTCCTCCCTGCCTTTGTGATATGATTGAGGCCATCCCAAGGGGACTCTCCATCTTTCCCAAGCCCCTTCAGTAAAAGTTTGCAGCCTTAAACAGGAATTTTAGCAAAGTTTGAGATTGATGAAGCCATCCTGACAAGGGCCCAATGCACAAATCAGCTTGGCCTAGGCATGAATTAACCATAGGAAAAACAGGGACCTGGAGCCATCACACGACTTGTCATTCTTCAGTCAAACAGAGGGGCAAAGCAAAAGCCACCACATGTCACTGTTGCAAATGCTGGCAGGAAATATTTTTCCTGAGAGCCAGCCAGCGGCCAAGAATGACACCGAGCTTAACCAAAATCAGGCAAGGAGCTGGGTTGCTGGCAGAGCTGGCTTCTCTGGCGGCCCTGCTCTAGTCTTTCTGTGTGTAATACAGGCTAAGGCTTCCTGTTTGTCAAAGATGTTCGCACCCTCCCCCACCTACTCAAGAAAAGATCCATGGCCTCCCGCAGCTGATCCCATGTTGAAAAGTCTGTGTCAATGCTCCAGCCCCACCCTCCCTGGCTTGCCCACATACCAATGTGTTTTGGATTATTCCTGGAGATATGAAGAAGAGGCCTAATTGGGACTCCTGAATGAAAATTACCAAGAAAAAAAAAAGAATAGACTATTCACTAATACCCCAGATGTAGCTCATGTATTATTAGAGTCATAGAATTATCAGGAAGACACTAAAGTACAAAGAAATTATTTCATCTGTGTATGATTTTAACCAAGCTTGGCTTGCTGTAAAAAGAGATTGTTAATGAAGACTACATTTCCCTCCTGAGGGTCTAGGCAGTGCAGTCTCATATCAGCCAACTGAAACTTATTGCTGGAAAAATAGCTAAAGTCTTTGCCACTGCCAATGCCCAAAAAAAAAAAAAAAAAGAACCTTCTCTTAATTGTAGTTTGTTTTTGCTCTCACATTTGGAAGAAGACAGGCAAATGATATGGAAACTATCTTGCGATTATCAAATTAATGAAATGGCATTTGAAAATCTTGAAATACAAATGGCCAAAAAAAATTTTCAAATGGTGTTGTCCATTCTTGATTCTGATGTATTGTCTTTCTTTTTCAATCTTCTTTTTTAAAGTCTCATTTTTCAACGCCCTGTGTAAAATTAAGCATGGAACCTCAAAGACAAACGTGAGTGGGGATTTACTGGGAGTTGCAAGGGAACAAACTCAGTCTTTGGGGGCACTTGGCAAGAAAGAATGTCCCCCTTAGGGAAACCACAGCTCTGGCAAATGGTGTGTACTTATTTATTAATCTCCATTTACCCCAGAGCCTAGGGAAATGACTTCTTTTTCTTCCTCATCTTTGACATTTCTCTTACCAACCCATACACACCATGTCGAAGTTTAGCCGACAAGCCATTCAACACATTGTGTTTAGTTAAATGGAAGTGCCTTACTTTGTGAGAAAAGCCCCCTTGCCAAAAAATATAAACAGCACTAGCTTTGATTAATATAAATATTTTAAAACCAGAACACTCTGTTACATCTTACCAAAACAATCCTCATGTTGCTGACGGGAAGGGGAAAAAAGGGAGGAGGGGGGCTTTCATGCATCAGCTGGACCCAACAAAATACAGCTGCAGAAAGAAATTTTAAATAAATATGAATGTGCTGGCCTTTTGGCCAGGGTTTGTGTCCTTAGGCTCAAATGGGATTGTTGTCCAATGCTTTTCTGTTTCATTAGGAAAAATGAAAAGTTTTTTTTTTAAGTAACAGTTCCAGTTCTAGGGCATCCTATTTAAATTTCAAAGCACACTAATTAAAAGAGGCCATTAAAACTGGTCTTCCTGCCCACTTTTAAGGTTTATTTGCTAATAAGCAGCTGGACAAGAGATGTGTGGAGTGAATAGTTGAAGGGGGGAAAAGGACTCTGACAATACCAGCGAGGGATGCAGGGGGAGGTGGGTTTCTTAGGCCCCATTTGTCCTGAATGGTAAGGCTTCCCGTACAAAAGCAAATCCCTCTACCTTAGAAGATTAATTCTGAAGGAGGCACTCTTGGGTCAGAGTATACATAAGCGTGTGCCTAATCTTGGAGAAATCAGGCTATTTTCTCACAGCAATTAAGCAGAGGTCTAGGGTTTCACCCACAGTGTATTTAAACACAGGATACAATTAAACCCCAAAGTATGAATATCTTTGCTGTGCAAAATTGCCCAGGAAATAGATTTTGCCCTCTTTCAAATGAAAAGCAAGGCACACGAATGGATGCCTGGACTCTGCAACAAACTCCTTAGAAATAAATGTGAGAGCCTCCTTCCTAATTGTGAATACTTTATGTACATACGAATATTGCCCATTTCCCCTTGACATATTTGAGGAAGGAGAAGGTGAAGATGGACTTTCTGATTTCTGAATGGTCACTAGCATCGTTCCTGTAGGAAGAAGATTGTTTTAGCTCTGCAGAGATGTTCCCTGGAAGGCCTGGCTTGGACAGCTGCCAGGCCTTGGGTCCTGAGAAACCAATATTAGCGTCCCACCAAAATTGGCCTCGGGAGCTTTGCCACTGAGGTGGCCGGTGGGAAAGGGCACCTCATTAAGAGAAGAAGGGTCCTGAGTGATTCGCTTCCTATTGTTCTGTGGCATTTTCTAAACAAGTAGACGGTCTTTTGGAGAAAATGAATGCCACTTTGAAACACTATTTGGAGAGGAGAGAATAAAATATTAAATGGACAAAGCCCGATTTGTTGCACATCGATCTCCTACAGGCAAAAATCTTTTAATAATCCAAGATTCTATTAAATAAACTATCATTCCCCCTCCCTATCCCCAAGAACTTGGGGGAAAAAATCCTTTGGGTGTTAATAGACTTTCACATGTATCAGTAATATTCTTACTACTCTTTTGTTCACATGTCAGATCTATAATCCTGTCTAGGTTGTCGCTGTGAGGAGGGGGGTGAGGGGAGACAGCTTGGTGGGAGAGGGAAAGGGGATAGGAAAGAAGTGGATAATTTTTCTTTTAGACAGCTGAGTGGGATTTCCTATCACTGTAGTTGTTTGTACACAAAACAGCACATTGTGCGCAGTGAGAAATCTTACAAGCTATGTCCTTTGGCATGTTCTATAAAACTGATAGCATTGCAACAGAAAGGAAAATAGAATCATACGTGAATCATGATCTATGTGTATATGTATATACACATATACACACCTATGTACATATGTACTTGAATGACAGTATGCAAAATGAACAGGGAGATATTTGGAGTTAATAACGAGGACCTGGATTCAGACCCTGCCTTTTACACATACCAGCTGGGTCACTCTAGAAAACTTCCTTAACATCTCAGGGCCCTGGGCAAGTCTCTAAAACCATACATTGCAGACATGTTACCCATTTTCATTGGCAGCAGGGAGAATTCACTCATTCACTGGGAGTTCTTGATACAAATGAAATCACAAGTCAATATTCTCTGCCTCTGTCTCATTCTGTCTCTGTTTTCACTCATCACTTAACACTCGTTGGGTTGATGTAGGGAACTTCCAGTGTGATAACTCGTTTAACCCTTGCAGATCAACTTGTATACAAATTATTCAAAGGAATCTGTTTTGGCACTAAGATTTTTGGGACACTCTGTTTGGGAGTTGCCTTGTGTTCTAGGTTAAATGTCTTATCCAGGGTCACAAAGATAGTATGTGTCAGAAATAGGATTTGGAATTAGGTCTCTCTGAGGCTGCCCCTTCACCCTTTATGGGAAACTGCTTCTTGCATGTATATATGCATATGCATATACATATTCATTATTTCTAGTCAATAAATTAAGATGCTATATTAATTTAGAGCTTTAAAATATATCTATTGCCTCCCCTGACCTATGCTGATATATTGAGAGGCACGATGGAGGTGCGGGAAAAAGATGTGATTGATGAGTCTAGATAACCCAGCTTCAAGACCCACTTATGACACATACTGGCTATAGCAGTCACTTAACTTTACAGTGGCCCTGGGCGAACCTCTAAGAGCATCTCCTTATGTCATTAAAATCATAGATCCAGATCAAAAATATATAGATACGTGATCCTAACTAGTTATTAGTTGTAGCTTTTCTGAACACCAAGGTTAAGGGAATCTGTGCAAAGAAATGTTTCCACACAAAAAAAGTGCCATAAACGGTTTACACTCTGCCTGCCATGTACTGAGGGATATGGGGGGGTAAATGGAGGCTTTGCATTTTCCTAAGTATTTTTTTAAATAGGACCCCTGCCTTTTGGAGTGGTTCTTGCTGATATCACTGGCAAATTGGACTACTATGCAACCTTTAAAAGTGCAGCATATCCCAAAACGAGTTACTTATTAAACAAATGTTCCTTTTTTTGAGTGCAACTGACCTTTAAATGATTATTTCTCAGCACTTGCAACAAAGGGAATCTCACCTCTCACCCTCACATTTTTTGATGCGTTGCAGCAAGTGGCTTCATGACCTTTTCACAACATATAACATGCTGTACAACACAAAATTACTCACAAACTCTAATGAACCCTGTTCAGAGAGGAAGTCCCACTCGCCTCTTTTCTGGCAGTGGTGTATTACGGCAAGTACATTGGGAAAAGAAGCCCGCAAACCTTATCATTCATCTGCATGGGATAACTTTTCACCAACCAGTAAATTTATTCAAAAAAGTGAAAAACAAAAAGCATTCCTTCAATGCACTAAATGCCCACTGGCTGCTGCTGACTGATCTCGGCCAAGCTCTGGCCCAAGTTCCCTTAACTGAGAGAAAACAAGAACCGCATAAATATTGGTGTTTGATTAAAGAAAGTCAGTGTTCTGGGCCTGGAGCATTGCAACACAGAAACCAATGAGAAATGCTTGGGTTTAATGCAATGTTTGTGCTTGAACCAAACATATATCTATGATTAGCATGGCGCCCTCTCTTACCTAAGCTGGCAGAGATGGGTAAGACAAAAGCTTTTGATAGAGGATACTGATTAGATGTATTAACCTGAAGTGTCAGGGAATTTAAGAACTTGGTTGCCTCAGAAGCAGTAACCTCAGAAAGGAACAATGTGGATGATGAGGGTACGTTTCTCATAATTAAGTGGAAAAGATCATTGGAATTCTGATATTTCAGAGAGCAAATCTAATCTAGTGTGTATTTAGAAGGGCTGATGCTTTGCTGGGAGCCTTTTACAGGTGTAAAGAGGTCTGAGCTTCTTCCAGACCTAATGATCTTTTTCTCCAGTTAAGAGAATGGTTTACAGCTTAGTAACCTGGCCCTCATTTAAACAAGTGTCCCTGGCCCGGGTTAATTTCTCTTTCAAAGAAAGCCAACCTCCAAGTCCCAAGAGGCAGAAGAATATATCTCTATATCTACATATACGCATATAAATATAGATAACACATATGAGGATGCTTATATTTACATATTATTTGACTGTAATGGTACAGAAAAATCTTAATAAATGCTAATACTTTTGTAAAGGAAATTGAGTTCTCTTGAAAACTGATTTCCAAATTGGTTAAATAAGTTCGCTATTTTAAAAAGATTTCATCTTCTTGAATGCAAACTCCCTCCCAACCATGTCTGGATGTCATCTCTCTCGTCCCTTTTTCCTCTGTTCTCTTTTTCTGTGTTTTTGCTCCGTTTGTGTTCTCTCTCTCTCTCTCTCTCTCTCTCTCTCTCTCTCTCTCTCTCTCTCTCTCTCTCTCTCTCCCTCTCTCTCTCTCTCTCTTTTTTTTGTTTTTTCTCTCTGTCTTTCATAGCAGGGACTGTTTCCTCTGGCGCCTATAGCATGGTGTCTGACACACAGTATGCTTGTCTGTCGCTCTCTCCATCCAGCTCTGTTTCTGTCTCTTTCTGTCTCTCTTTTCTTACTTGATCTCTTTGTGTCTCCATTTCTGACTTTCTCTCCTTGTATTGATCATTTTTAATCTCTTTCTCCAGTTCTTTCTGCCCGTCTCATTCTATCTCTTTTGCTCTCTTGTTCTCTGTGTATGTCCTTGGTCACTCTGTTTCTCTGCTTCCTTCTGTGTATATATGTGTTTAAACAAAAGCATCTAACTGAACATATTAAAATAAGTTAGAAAGTAGCTTGAGGACCATGCCCCATGATTGAAAACAGTTTGAGAGTGACTATGAACTTACAGTTTTCCCTCCAGGTTCAGAATCAGTAATATTTTGCATAGCCTGCAGGGCAGACACAATCCTTCAGGAGCAGAATCAAAAGTAACGTCCTCCGGAAAAGTGGGGTTCTGAAAGAAACAAAGGAGGAGCAGAAATCAGACTTACTTGGAGTGCTTTATGTTGGTCTTTCACAAGGCAAATCAGTCCCTTGATTGGTGTATAATCACAAAGATAAATAAACAACTTGGAAGTCTAAACTGATTCAGTGTCAATTCTTCCCTGGGCCTTCTCATTCATTAATGACTCACCCTGCTGACAAACAATCCGGGGAAATCAACAATCTTGGATAACACAGCAAGCAACAGTTGATACGTCTGTTCACTATTTACATTCCTGAGGATGAATATTTATGACCGGAGATGCTCCTTCAACATATACTGTATCTCAGGCACTTCTCAGCCAGGATTATGTTCAAAAGGTCCAGACACTCGCAACACATCCTTTTTACACTCGTCCTACCCAGCTGCTAAACAGAGGCCTACTGAGCCAACACGAAGCCCACTGGAAACTGGCTTGAAGGAACTTTCTTAAGTGCCCTCTCATTTCTGAGTTCCCCTCTTTTTTCTGTTTACAAAGATTTGACTTCAAAATAATATCTACCCTCAAAAAGACTGCCTGCCCCCCCGTATAGGGTGAAGTTTATTTTGCATTTTTTCCATTGGTTGTGAACAAGCCATGTGCTTCCCTCCTTGGGGTTGGTGAACCCAAGTTGTCTATGTACACAGACAGCACTCTGGTCACAGATGTGACTGGTTAACTGTACAAGCAAGAAGGATAAATCCGTACAACAATGCTTCATTCACCAAGGAAATCTGCACTGGATTATAGCTTCTCTATGGTTAAGTCTGGTCTTAATTTACTGCTTTTATTCAGTTTTCAACCACAAACAAGCCCCTTATGAGGCATTCACTATGCAGAATTGACAACTCTTTTTATCTACTTGAAAAATATTTTTGGATAATAATTTATGGTTACAAAATATTTTAAGCAGTTTGAATAGTTATATTATATTCTCTCAATGCTTAATGATGCAGTATCCCCTGTAAAAATGGAATGCAGGGCAATCTGGTAATTTTACATACAGTATTTATAACAACAGAGCAAGTTGGCCATATAGAAACACAAATAAAAAAATGCACACACACAACCCCTGCATATTTCATGGGAAGTCTTTAAAAAACATTTTTTAAGCTCTTAAATTGCATCTCAAGAGAAAATTAGAGTCCGGGGCAGGGACTAAAGGCTCTATATAGGTAGGGGGAAATAACTTTGGCAAGCACCGTATTTTATTTATGGGCTATTATGCTTGAAATGTATATTCAGAACACCCTTTGGAAGGGGAAAATCTGCAACTCTTGCTGAGGGAGGGTTCATATGCTATTTATGTTTTATACATGAAACCTAAATGTCATGTGAGTAGTTGTGTATTTTTCCTTCCGCCATCAAAGGTATTCTCTCCATTTATATGCTGAATTAATGCAGCATCTTATTTGTAAAATCCATCTGAAGACGCTCATTAGTATTGGGCATCGGATGGTTTTCAAGGATTGGGTTGCCAGTAAGAATTGCTTTGGGAGCTAAGACTGGCTGAAAGTGTTGAAGTCTTGCATTAATTTTTTTTTTTTTTTTTTTGCCAAGTGCAGCTATCACAGTCTGTGTCAATTTCCAGCCATTGACACTCAAACCAGACAGAGCAGAGGGCTCATGCAAATGATGGGGAATGTATCTTATAGAAGGAGACAATGGAAACAACTTGGTCCCCAAGCTCTTCAAGACACCCAAGTTCCTTTTGCTTGATTCTCGATTAATTTAAGCTGTTGGCACCAGAAGCTTTACAACTTTGCTCTTGGCAGAAATAGAATACTTTCAGACTCATTGATACTCAGGGATCCTTCCCATTACAGCATGAACTCCCTGTAGATAAACAAAGGGAAACATTCAGCGGAGGTACTTGCCGTGTTTTCCTCATTAGCGGATCCAGTGTCTTGAGCAGAGAATGAGTGTTTTGGGAAAAGCTTTCTTGGCATTAACAAGAAAGGACATTGCTTTTACAAGCAGAACCACTTTATGATTTTCCAAGACATCTCTCTCCCGGTGCCATATGTAAATTGTGTTTAAGGGGGAAAAAAAAAGCTTACCATGAAAGTACGCGTTACTTTGGGAAAAAAATTGCACAGGCGTACTTCAAGGGGACAACAACAGCAAAAAATGAACTGCTTCCCTTCAGTTAGCTTAATATGATAGTTTCCTTATAAACTGTATTTCTTTGTATTCATGGTACAAACAGATTTTGTTTTTTAGTATTGGGTTTTTGTTGTTGTTTCAATAGATTTTTACATATCATAGGAGGGGGCAGCCACCATTATTCAAGAACTTGCTATCTGGTTATCTTTATGAAATAACAGGCTTATTGGTTCTCTAATCTACTCACATTGGTCTTGTTAGCTTAATAGGAACTATATGTGAGGTAGGGAAAAAAACCCAACAAAACCTGAATGAGGTAGAAAGGTGATTAACTAAATAAGGAGCTTCAACAAGAAAAGCCACTGGATAGTGTCATGGTTTTTATCTACTCTAAGCACTGCTTTCTTAAAATGTATTTTAAAAAAAAAGCTTTCCCTATCGTCTCCAGATTCTCCTTGTAAGTATTCATAAACATAATACAAAGAACTCTATTATCACAGATTATGACACTCTTGAATGACCTTGGGGGCAGCAAGGAGATATTGAGAATTTCACTATGAAATGCCCCAATTAGGCTGACAATTGGACGGTCCTTAATAGGGTCTGAGACAAGTCATTTGAAGCTTTGACAAATCAAGTGAATTCTAATTCGTATGGTATCCATCCCCATAACATCCCCATATACTTTTTGAAACCGTTTAGTGAGAGGAGATATTTGTCCCCATTCCTTGAGTCCTCTTCCCCTTTCTAAAGAATATAGATTCATAGAGCTAGAAGGGACCGTAGAAATCTAGTAACAGTCTCTGGAAACCTTAGAAGACAGGCATAAATGTCGGAGATTTATCCATTTACATTGGAAGCTGGAAGGAAACTCAGAGGCCGTCTAACCCCATCCCATTTTATAGTGGATACTGAAGCCCATAGAAGTTGACTTGCCTGCCCAAAATGGTGAAGGTCATCATGGTCATAGGCAGGATGTGAACACAGGCCCAGTGTCAGGGCTCTTTCCACTGAGTCTTAGGCCTCCAGCCTTAGCTCATTTGAATAGTCCAGTTTATGGTTTTTTGGATGAAGAAATGGAAGTTAATGGACTTGGCCCTGGTCATACAGGTAGTCAGTGGTAGAGATGGGATTAATCCCCAGATCTACAGATTCCTAGGCCATTGCTTTTTATAATACACCATGCTGCATTCTACCTGAAGATGTGAAAGTGGGAGGGCCATTGAACACGGAATTTCCCCACTGCCTCACCATTACAAAACTATCTAGGCTAAATGACAGGTTGTTTGCTAAGCCACTATGAAATTTCAGGGTTTTAATGGTCCTTAAAATATAATACCCTGTGTCATTTATTTCCGGAAGTCAAATCCATTTCTAGCACTTTGAGTCCATGTTAAACACATAGTTCAGCACTGTTTGAAAAGGGAACGCAGACGTGATAAGCAATTAATATGCCTCAACTGCTTTCTTAATAGTTTGCTTTCCTTGCTGAATTCGAATAATTGATCCAGAATTATTAAAAAGTGAATCAGCTGAAATTTCAACACGCGAACACTCACTGACACACAAATGTTAACATGTGGCATATTTATATGACACCCTATTTTGGAAGCTACAATTACTACCAGTGACCAGGAATATGGGAATTGTACTTCCTCGTGATTTAGAGAGACAAGGTCTGAGATGGAGAGGTTAAGAAGCTTCTGAAATATGGATTCTATTTAGGAAGTTAAGCAACTAGACCAGAAAAATGTAATTTAAATTGTTTGGGGTTGCATCCCAAAGAGGAAGTTCGGCCTGCTTTTGCTGAAGAATTGTCACAGTGTCTCCATTTCAATTTGCTAGTGGAGACTTTTGCTTTTGATTCTTGGGTAAGTTGAGGAAATGACCTTGGTGCTCCTTCCTCTATAACTTCTCCCTAGGTGAGCTATTGGAACAGGGGCTTCTGAAAGCGAGCCAACTGAAGAGACAAATGGTAAGCAACTTTTTCAGTTAGTTACAAATGCTGAAAAGCATAAAAATTAGCCTCAAATTGGCTTCTTTTTTATGGGTGGGGGAGGTAGAGGTGGAAGTGTTGGAACCTTGAAAGAACACTGAACTTGGAGTGTTGAACTTGGCATCATCCTGGTTCTGCTATTTTCCGGGTGACTTTGGGCAAGCCATTTACCTCCTCTAGGTTACCTCAGGCTATTTGTTTGTAAACTGAAAAGGCCTTTCCAGCTCTAGATCTGAGGACCTCCAGGTGTGGAAACTGCCCCTACTAATGCAGAACAACAACCCATCTGCAAATGTGAGTCTTAGAGAGCTGCCCAAATGCTTCTGAAAGGAAGGAAGGAAGGAAGGAAACAAGTATTTGTTAAGGGCCTACTATGTGCCAGGAGCCATGCTAAGCACGTTACAAAGTTCTCACTTGATTCAACAACCCAAAGGTACTATTATCATTCCCACTTTGTGGTTGGGGAAATAGAAACAGAGGTCAAGTGATTTGTCCAGGGGTACACAGCTACTAAGTGTCTGAGGAGAGATTTGAACTCATCTTCCTGATTCCAGGCTCAATACTCTAACCACTGAGCCACCAAGATTACTCCTGATCCAAGTTTGATAAGTAGGAGTTGGAGCCAGACTGGCCTTCTAGCTCCACTACAATCCAACTCGAATTCATTTAAAAAAAAAAAAGCTTTTTTTTGCTCATTTGCGCTTGTTTCTATGCAGTGGAAAATATAATGCGTTTTATGAACTCTCCAGTTGACATGCTGTAGGCAAGACAGATTGGGGTAGGGGTGGGGAGTCACACAATACAACTCCCTTTTTCATGACATCTGGGCAATGAAGACATAATCTGATAACAGTGTATGTGTAGGCAGGGAAAGCCTTACCTCAAGTTTGTTTTGCCCTATTCTTTGTTGTAATGCACTGTTGCCGAATTCAATATGTTCATAAACAAACACGAAATACGGTTAGCCAAAGAATTGCACCTGAAGGTGGGAGAATGATTCTTCAGTCAGGGAGACCTAGGCTCAATTACTGTCTCTGATACCTACTGGTGGCGTGACCTTGGATAAGTCACAATTTTTCAGGGTCCTAGGCGGCTCTCTTAATTGATGAGCGGGTGCTGATCTGCATTTTCTCATTGAGAATCTAACACCAGTGAAATCACCGGTCTGGTGTTTAAAAAAAGAAAGGCCAGGTCAAAACTCTGACTAACCCCATGAATTACAAAAATATTTTTTCAGTTTAATATTTAAGTATGGCATGGGGAATTTTTTTTGTCCAACTGTGAAATGTTCTTTTTAAAGGCATAGTGAAAGAAATAGTTTTTTCTTGAGAAAATTGCCAAACAACATTTTACCATCGTGAAAAGGAAAATGATGGCATATAGCCAATCTTTTTTGGATAATTTGCCTTGAAAAATGAATAAAGCACATTTCTGAGAAACTGGAATTCATTTTGGAAAAGTAGTCAAATAAGGCCCATAGCTGAAAGCATTCTCTACTTCCTCAAATTTTTCTTGAACACTTCATGAAGACCTCTCTTCCCTCCTATTATAATTATCTGTGTATATGTCATATACCACTCAGGAGAATGTGCTAAAGAGGATCATAGATTAAATAGGAACATAGAGCTGGCAGGGCCCTATAAGCCATAGTGTACAAACCCTTTGTTTATACATCTTAATCTATGGAAATGAAGGCTCAGGTTGATTTTCTTGGGTTCCCCCCTGGAGTAAATATCAGAGTGGATATGAATGTAAGTCCTCTGACTGAAGTGTTCGTTCACTTCATGATGTTACCTCATGGTAAATCCTTGGGTATGTTGTGACACTTTACTCATAATGCATGCTCCTAGGATCATAGAATTAGAAATAGAAAGTGAGAAGACATTTTGAAGGCCACTGAGTCCAGGAAATTGAGTCTGAGGAGTTAATTGACCTGTTCTGGACCACACAGCTAAGTCTCTGATGGAGAATCTGAACTTGTGTCTTTCTGACTCAAAACCCAGCACTCTATCCACTGCTTGTCTTTGTCTTTTGTTCTCGAAGAGGACCATGACGATGTGTATTGGTTTGACATGAAAATACTGATTCAAGTTTACTGTTTTGTGATTAAGTATATTGAAGGTCTTTTGGTCCATAAAATTTGAACATTAGATATCTCCCAAGATTCAAATCAAGAAAACCATCCAATCCAGTTTGAGAAGAAATTACTAAATTCCCATGTGCCAAGCACTGTGCTAGGGAGACATACAAAATAAAATATAGTTCCTGCCCTCAGGAAACTTAAAATCAACTGAAACAAATGGCCTATTGTATTCTATTTAAGAATTTGCTGAAATGGGCCAGCCATAACTCTTCCTCAGAATTTTGACCTCCAAAACAATAAATAGAAAAGAAAAACATTTTGTGTACATTTCTCTAGCTTCCTCACCCTGAAACAATCTCTTCCTAATAGCCCTAAGCTCATAGATTACATGCCAGATTTGTTTCCTGCTCAGATCAAATTTCGATAAGCTTTAAGTAAAATAATTAGCACCAGTTTCTAGTCCTAATGGAAAAGACTTCCCACCACTAAGAGGTCTTAGAAATATTAGGTACAACTGCAACCCTGATCTATGTGAAATAATTAGATAGGCTGTATCCTAGTACATTTCATTTGTAGCAACACGCAGCAATTCTACTAAACCGAAGGTAAAACAATAAAAAAAACCCTGGCCTTTCAGCCTTTTGATAAATTTAAATAAAAAATGCATCCCGGGTCTGCACATTAATAAGGCCTGTTAAACTCAGTGGAATATTTTACATTCATCTGTACTTCAGCAGACAGGTTCATGACCTTTGTAGAGAGGCTTTAGCTCCTGCAGTTCTAAAGACCATATGGGGGAGGACAGGAAATATTATTTTGTGATTAGAAAACATTACCAGGATTGACACAAAAAATGCCTAATGTGGAACATAGGACTCAGAAATTAACACTCGCCAAACTGAAGCTTTTGAATGAATTGACTTTTGCTCTTCTCAGTAACTCAGAGAAAAATGCAACCACAGAAACTAAAAGGAAAATTTTAAATTTGATTCTAGAGGAGATACCACGGAGGATAGTTTTTGCAGAATCTCAGAAGAGGGAGGAACCTCAGTTGCCACCTAGGCCACCCTGTGTTTGAATAAGAATCCCCTTAACCACACAGGATTACAGGACCATGGATTTAGGGCTGGAGGGCATGGTTAGGAGTCATCCAGTCAGAGCCTTTAATTTTGCCGATGAGCGAACTGAAGTAGAGAGAAGTTAAAAGAATTGCATAGTTGGTGAGTGTCTGAGACAGTATTTCAGATCAGGTCCTACTCCCTTCAAGTCCAGCATGCAATCATCCACTATGCCACCTGGATGCCATTTTATGCCATGTCCCAAATGAGATCAAATATCTAGCCTTGCTTGAAGACCTCGGGGCAGGAAGAACCCATTGTACTATTGGGGAGGTCTAGTTATTAGGAAACTAATAATTAATACTAAATAATACTAAAATCTGCCCTTCTGTATCTCCCACCCATTGCTTCTGGCTTTCTTCTTTATCCCTCTTCTCCTGGCCAAACACCTTCAATCCTCCTGTGGTATAATCTCCAGTTCCTTCATCATCCTGGGTGCTCTTTTCTGTGTGTCCTTAACTTGTAGTCTGACCTGGGCAGGATACAGGGGGATTATTACTTCCAAAGTCCTATATATTCCATCCCTCTTAACGCAGCCTAAGACTACATTAGCACTGGTCAGCCTTTGATGGTTGCCTTCCAATAAGCTGTAGCTTTTGTTTGTGTATGTACTCAACGGCCTCCAAATGGGACTTCCCAGTTTTCCAAGGTTATGGGAATTACAGCCACAAATGAGACTTCTTAAGGGTACTACCCCAATCTCAAATAAAATCCGAGTTATTTGTTCTCCCCGCTCCCTTTGTCCCTCCCCACCCCATTTCTCCTTTTTAACAACATTTCTTAGAAACCATTAAGATTCAGAGTGTCCCTAACTCGAAGAACTCTCTCTGAAGTGGTATAACCAGGCCAGAGAGATCCCAGGCTCCACAACGGAACGAGCATTTCACCCACAGAGTTGATTGAGGCGCCTTCTTTGGATCTGCTACCAGGAGCACAATGAGGGATGAATGAAGTAAGCACTCAGCCGCTGAATACCCTTAAAGAGCACTTGGGACTTTTATTTGGTGCCAAACGAGTGACCTGCCAGTATCAGCTGTGGGAAGCACATTATGCCCAGGCTCCCCAGTCTTCCCAATGGCCTATTCATTTCTGAGAAAATTTTCAGGTATTGAAATTTAATCTATGATGGTCCAATTACAATTTAGGACCCTTTTACTTTAAGAGTTTGGGCTTCACTCATTTGGCAGTTATTATGAGTCAGAGTGCCTGGTGCCTTGATGCTTGGATTCCAATTTCAGGAAGGCAGGTGTTTTCTATGGTTAGTCAACAACCTCTGAATTCTCTTCCTCATTCATCTAAACGAAACCATTCTCTGTGTGTCTCTCTTTCTTCCTCTTTCCCCTCCCTTCCCTTGTCTCTTTCCCTATTCCTCTTTCTCTTTTTCTCTCTCTCTCATACTCTCTCTGTCCTTCCTTCTTCATTCCTTCCTCCCTCCTTTCTCTCCTCTATTTCTCTCTCTCCCTCCCTCTCTCCCTGCCTCTCTCTCTCTCCTTCTCCCTCTCCCTCCTTTTCTTTCCATTTATTCATTTCAAAATATTCAAGGCATGCCTTAAGAGTTTTCTGTTTCTGTCTCTCCCTTGTCTCTCTGTCTGTGTCTTTCTGTCTCTCTGGTCTTAATTTCAGCTACTTTAGATTCACAGGTTTCATTATAAAGTACTCCATTTTTCATCTCTGTTTCTGAGTATTTCTCAGGGAGTTGTACTGTCTTAAAAAGGGCATTGGATGGAGAGGACTCTGATGTGTTCCTTGGGATTTTGACACTGACAGATGAGCCTTGCAACCTTGGGAGAGCCACTGACATTCCTTGAGCTTTCCATTTTCCTTTAAATTGAGACAATGATATTTCCTTACCTCAGTGGTTTGTACTAAGCAATTGTGAGATATGTAAATGCTTTAGCTCCACAGAAAGTATTAGTGCTAACTAAAAAGAAGCTCCTCTTTGATTTTAGGATAAGTTTGCATCTTCTACTGCTTCTCTTCCTCCTTCTTGCATTTCTTTTTTATTCTTTTTTGTCTCCATCTCCATTTTCCTCTTCATGCTCCACCTTTTCTTTCTCCCCCTCTTGTCTTATTATATTTAGACTAACATTCTAGTTTGTTTTGATCTTTAGGGAGCATGACTCTACCATCCAACTGGCTAGTATCCCACCTAGCTCTGAGTCATCTGCAGATTTGATAAGCAAGGATAGGCCTTGATCCAAGTCATATCTAAATCAGTCCCTTCCTTTCCATTACCATGGCCACCACCCTGGTACAGGCCCTCATTACCGCCCACCTGGACTATTACAATAGCCTAATTGGTTTCTTTGCCTCCAGTCTCTCCCACCTCACCCTTATCATAATGATGACAACTCACATTTCCGCGGTGTTTTCACGATTACAAAGCAGTTTTCTCCCAACAGCCACACTAGGCAGCCATCTTTAAGCATTAATCCCATTTTTAAGATAAAAACAGAGGCACTTCCAGATTCTGTGTAAAGTTGAGGAAAGAGAATTGGGGAAGGACTTGAGCTGAGCTATTATTTCTATTATTGGCCTCTATGAAGTAGAGATGACACCCAAAGAGACAAGAGCAAGATACTGTTTGATGCCTAATATTTTTAAAACCCCTCCATTTCATGATGGATAATAAGGATCATAGATCCAGAGGGAACCCCAGAGTCCTCTCGTCATTCAGATGAGGAACTAGGAGCCACAGGTTAAGTGACTGGCCCAAGGTCATACAGGTGTAAGTGGCAGAGGCGAGATTCAAACTCAGGTCTGCTAACTCCAACTTCAGCACTTTTTATACCATATCAAAATGCCTCTCAAGGGTTTACAAAGCAACTTCCTTACAAAAATCCTGAGTTGTTGGCACAGAAATGTTGTTAAGCTTCAGGAGCAGCTAGGTGGCTCGGTGGATAGAGCACTAGATCTGGAGTCAGGAAGACTTGAGTACAAATATGGCCTCAGACACTCAAAAGTTGTGTTGTCGTTATTCAGTCATTTCAGTCGTGTCCAACTCTCTGTGACTCCATTTGGGATTTTCTTGGCAGAGATACTGGAACAAGTTGCCATTTCCTTCTCCAGCTCATTTTACAGATGAGGGAACTGAGGCAAACAGGGTTAAATGACTTGCCAGGGGTCACACAGCTAGTACATGTCTGAGGTCACATTTGAACTCAGGTCTTGCTGACTCCAGGTCTAGTGCTCTATCCAATGTGCCACATAGCTGCCTTTATAAGTTGTGTGGCCCAGGGCAAATCACCTAACCTTTCCTGGCCTCAGTTTCTTCAATAGCAACATGGGGAAAACAGCACTAACTTCCAGGGTTGTGGCTGTAAAGATCAAATGAGATAATATTTTTGATGCACTTAATGCAGTGATTGGCACATAGTAGGCACTACATGAATGCTTATTCCCTTCCCTTTCCATTTTACAGATGAGGAAACTGAGGCAAAGAAGGAGGAAATAATTTCACCATGGCCACATGGCTAGTTCAATCCAAGTCCTCCGACAGAGTCCAGCATTTTCACTCCACTACAATCACCTCTCTCTAAGTTAACATTTAGAACGCCATCCATAATTATGGACTCTTAAAAAAGGAGGATTAGCTAATTAACCCCAAGTACCATTGACAGGGTTAAAATAAGAAAGAGTGGAGTATTTTGGAAGGCACATATGAACAGGAACCAAAGCCCTGGGTGCTTAGCCCACTGCCGCTGTTTTCAGCTGTTACGATCTCAAGAAAAAACCCTTTCTGAGCCTCCCTGTGCTGCTCCAGGGCCCTGACCCTCTCACAGAGCAGCCAGTCATGAGGATCAAAATCATGTCTGTGAAAGTATTTTGTAAAAGCCTGTGGAAATACGACTAAAATATGTTAATGATGAATCTGTGAGGTAAGAAATTTATTTGTCAAAATGTCATCTTATTGTTTTCTGTTTTTTTTTTAAATTCAGATTTCTGTAGCTGTGCTTTTCTTAGAGATTCACATGTGTCTGCTGTTCTATCAACATTAAGTTATGATTACTAGAGTTGGCAATAATAATTGGGAGAAAGGAGGAAGAAAGGGAGAAAAAAAGGAGAGAGGCAGAGAGAAACAATAAGATGGAAAAGACAAATATATACATACATAGGTATACATATACACACATATATTTATGAAAGGCATATAGAGTGGGGACTCCTGAATGGGGACCACTCCTTATACTGGATACACATTGGCTGAGACGAGAGGGGTCATAACCCTTAACTAGACTTCCATTACGTTGCATTTGCCCCATTGGATGATGACATGAGAAATTTCAAAACTTTGGCAGAAAAATGCATATGTATGACTCTCTTTGAGACAAGCAAAACTATTTTTCAAATTGGAATTCACAAAATAGAAAAAATGAAACAACAGCAAGGGGCTAGATTCTTGTTGGCTAGGCTTCATATTTTAGTCTTACTGATAACACTCAGGGTTGATGGGACAGAGAGTCCAAACATATGGATGGTTTGATGAATGTTGACCTAGAGGTGGCTGTAGTGAAGGGAGATCCCTAGACTTAGTTGGGGACTTGGATTTAACTTGCCATGTGGCGAGTTAAATTGAGAATGGGTGTACCCTTGACAGTAATAGGGAAGATCAGAAGAGGAGAGAGTTTTGGGGGAAAGAGAATGAGGTCAGTTTTGAGCATATATAGTTTAAGGTGTCTAATAAGCAGCTGGAGAGGTGAGACTGCAGGTTAGGAAGGAGTTTAGGGCTTGACAAGTAGATCTGAGAGTTATCTGCATAGAGATATTGAAAACATGGGAACTGATGAGATCATCAATCTTAAAGAGGGAGAAGAGACAAGAACCTAGGACAGACCCTGGCTGAAGAGTAGAGATAGAACTCATATGAGTTGAAGTGTTTAAGGAACTCTTAGGACAATGGGTTAAAAAGATCACTGATGTGACTAGGTGGGCCATCAGTGTGGGCCTTGAAGGGCTATCCAATGATGGTGGCTAGGTGGAAGATTGTAAACAAGGTGTTAAGATCCTTGAGAAAGGTGGGAGAAGGTCCTAGAGGTTTGATAGATGGTCAAAATGCAGAGGAAAGTGGTATAATTGGAATGATATGAACCATAGTAGGATAATCAGATAACCAAGGTCTAGAAGTGGTTGTGGGGAGCAAGAAGGATGCCAGCTTCTCCTGTAGGCTCTGTAAAAGGAAGTCTAGTAGAAATGACATCGTCTATATTATAGGTGGTTGCTAGAGGTCCTCAGGGAAATGTCAAATTATATTTAATGTTAAGACAGTAGTGGCATTTTGGAATAGAGGATAGGGACCTGGTTTCAAAGTAAGGAAGACAAATTTAAATCCTACTGCTCACAAGCATTAGCTCTGTGACCCTGGGCAAATCATTTGACCACCCAATGCTCTAGGGGCAATTCTCTAAGGAGACTATAACTGTAGAGGTGTGATCTGCATTGGTAGAGGGAATTTCCTCACACTAATGCAATCATAGGTCCAATGCTTATTTTATTTTAAGTCAATGCCTATTTTATTTCCAAATTTCTCAACTTGTTTTTGTACTTTGGAGGGGTGAGGGAGGGAGAAGGTGTTGGTGAACATGATTTCATAGAATGGATAAAAACTCCCTCTTACTAATCCAAGTCAGTAACTAGTCTTTAACTTAAGCCTTAATGAGTTGCCTGAGGGCACTGAGATATTAGATCACTTGTCCAGGGTCATACAGCTCCTAACAGTACAAAAAGGAGTTTAATTCAAGGAAACAAGTATTAAGTGCCTACTGTTTGGCAGGCTCTGTGCTAGGCACTGGTAATATAAAGGTAAGAATGAAACAGTTCTTACCCTTAAGGAGCTACATTCTTGACTCTAAGGCTGGTTTTCCATTCATTTTGCTACTCTTCCTCTCTCTTAAGTCTTTAAAAATTCATGGTTTTCTGGTCATGTTTATTTTTTTTATTAAATGATGTTTTTAAAATAAAGTGGACTATGGACCTTATGCATTTTACTGTACTTTGGGGACCACGATGAAGAGAAATCTGTGGGTAAAGAGCAGGTGTTGTGGAAGACACAAGGGGGCAAGAGGTATATACAAATAGCCGGAGAAATGTAACTCAAGAAAGATGCCCTCAGCCTGAACACAATCCAGCTCTTGGGATATGTACAATCCCAAGTCTTGAAAATTACGGCTGTCCTGAAATGGCTCACCTCAGGCTCCCAAATTTCTTGGTACCTGGGAAAGATGAAACTGTGTGTAAACTGTGCACTCCATCCATTATGATCCAGTTTTACACAGACTCATCTTTTCTGTGGTCACGGCCCCTGACAACACTGCCAACTGCTCTAAAAAAGGACAATATTTTTTTCTAAATCATGGCAAAAGCATTTAATATGATTCTGTCACATAAAATTCAAGACAATTCTACTTACATAAGGGAGAAGTCAAAGCGGAGTAAAGCCCACCTAGACAAGGCAAGTATTATGACCTAGTACAGGGGTGGGGAACCTAGTACATTCAAACAACAGCTTTACTATATTGTCTTGGTTGGGACTCAAAGAATGTGATATTCAACACCTGGTTATTTGTAGTAATGCTTGGGAGAGAAGGGTGAAATGCTAAATAAATTTCTCTTGTAATTGGGCCTGAGACTACAAAGAAAATAACAAAAGGAAGCATGGTAAATAAATAAAGCAAGCTCTGAATGCATCTGATTGTATTATTGTCCAATCTGTATATCTTCAGCTTTTCCATGAGGATAATATTAAATGTTTATTAAAAGCTTTGCTAAAATCTAGGTGACTCATACATATAGCTTTCCCCTCATTTAGCTTAAAACGATTCTGTCCTACAATTGTAACACCAGCTACCATTTATACAATGCTCTGAGGTTTGCAAGGTTCTTTAGACATAGTGTCTTCTTTGATTCTCATAAGCCTGTGTGTGAGGTACTATTATTGATCTCCCTTTACAGATGAAGAAGTTGATACTGAGAGAGATTAAGTGAATTGTCTGGGGTTAGATGCTAGTAAGATGCTAGTAAGCATCTAAGGCAAGATTCAAACTCAGTTTTTTCCTGTCTCTAGCATTGTTATTCTATCACCACAAAATCTAGCTGCTTGGTAGAATAAATATCAAGAAACAGAAAACAAGATTTGCTATATTTTTACCTAAATGGTCTCTAAAAAAGTTAAGCTTTGGAGCCCCTCAAACAGCAATGTGGATGTACAAGATGGGCACGAGCAGGATGGAACTCACTACAAATGAAGAATCACACCAAATTGATGAGAAGTGTATGGTTGGGGGGAAAACGCAGGCTCATCACAGAGAGACAGAGAGTACCATTGGACAAATGCAGCTGCTTCTTTCACGTCCATGCAATATCAAGAGGACTTGACCATATTGGGTGGACTCCCTATGGCAGATTTATGGGAAAATATGGAGAAGAATGACAGAAAAGGCAGTCCTGTATGAATTGATGAGATCACAAGTCCATTGGAACATTGGAAATAATCAAGAATCGCCTTCAGCTTTCTTCCCAGCTTAGGCCATTCTTCAGTACTATTCAGTCTAACCTGAACCATGCTTCGAAAGATGACTGACATTCTCCTTGGTTTAATTTGCTAATGACTAAGATATAAAATAACTCAGATAGTTTTTGGTCAATCACTGCGAAATAGCCAAATAATGTGATTCTTTACAGATTGTTTGAGTTATCTCTCCCTGCTTTAATCCAAGAGATTACTGAACAAAACCAATGTTCATTCAACAACATTTATGGAATCTGTTGTGGATTACCAATACGGTTGGTTAAACCTGTTTCAAATTTATTGCTTTCATTCAGGTTAAATACTAAAAGGACCCATTTGTCCTGCCACATGTATGTACACGAATTCAGCTTTCATCATCCCCTACAAGTTTAATCCTGTGATTTATGTTTTGTAACACAGATTCAGGGAATCCGTTGGAGAGTCTCACCCCGACTGATGGAAAAGTTAGACTAGATTAATAGGATGTGTGCTGAGGTTTCAAACCAGCTGATTCAGTTCAGAGGAAATGGGAGGAAAAAAATCCTGAAGAATTTTAACACTGTAACCCTGATCAAAGTTCTAATCATCTTAATGACTTTAGCAAAAGGGAACAGACTAAGGTCAAGAAAGTTCAGAGCCAATGATCCCTGTTATTAGAAATATATTAACACAGAAGAAAAGCCATTTTCTTCACCATTTTTTTCTTGTAATGGTGGAAAAATAACTCCACTTCTCTTCCTTAGACAAGCTCTGACTGCTATTGAGGTAGTTACAGTCAGAGTTAAAATTCCTGCCTTTCTTTTCCATGGCATCGTCAATCATTCTAAGTCAACACCACCAGAAACACCATCAAAACCTAAAAAAAATGTCAAGCAAGTCTCCTCTAATACATTTCATAACAATGGGACTCTTGATTTTTTGAGTTCTTCCAATGGAAAGTACTTAGAGGCCAATAGGAATATTATTACTTGCCTTGTTTTTGATGATTTCAAACCTTTCATTGCAGTCATTCCAAGTCTTATGGGAATGAAAAGACTGGAATGTGGAAATAAAATCCACACACTTTCCCACTGGAGTGAAGCCCATTCATTTCACCAGATTCTGCATTTTCATTCAGCAACATTCTAATCTCGAGCCACACATTAAGACTTCCTTCAACAATGCCATTTTGTTTAGTGTGAAGGGAGTTTAGCAAACATGTACTTTCCCATTAATTCACCCCCCACCCATCAGGGACAAAGGGAGATGTTATAAGAACATTTTAGTGCTTCATTGGACCTGAGATGCAACACTTCTTGCAACTAATGTTTCATTATACATTTCATGGTTCAATGGAGCACCTTAGGCCACAGGGTGTTTGGCATTCATTAACTTCTAAGATGGAAGACAAATGCTTAATTATCAGAGTTTGGGGTAGACTATCAAACTTCTGATGTTTTATTTCTGATTTTACTGGTGTTAATAAGGCCAGGTTTATAAACACCAAAGAGTACTGTATAATGAGTATTCTCCAATACCCAAATAGATCTGGCATCCCATTACAGATCACAATTCATCCATGTCTGCTTATTTTGTATAATTTTGTCCATATCCTCCCATAAGTTCACCTCGGGAGTCCACCTGATGTGTTTTTGTTATCGTTCAGTCATTTCAATAATATCCTACTCTTTGTGACCTCATGTGAGGTTTTCTTGGCAAAAGTACTAGAGTGTTTGCCATTTCCTTCTCCAGCTCATTTTACAGGTGAGGAAACTGAGGCAAATAGAGTTAAGTGACTTGTTCAGATTTACACAGCTTGTAGGTGTCTGAGGCTGGATTTGAACTCAGGTATTCCTGGCTCCAGGCCCCAGGCTCTATCCACTGTGCCACCTAACTGCCCCACCTAACACTGGGAATATAAATCGCTTTTGTTGACATCTTGAGGATGGCAATGGAACACACAGGGTGATTAAATGGTGAATTAAAAGTCCGGAGGATTTTGGGTTATTACCTCCCTCCCTCAAAAAAGTGGACTTCATCCCTGACCTGTTGAAAATCTTGGGCTATTTTCTTCCTCCATATCCTTTGAATTTTCTAAGATTTCTAGATGGATCTGATTCATGGAGCTATTTTCAAATGCTATATATACTTGCCCTTACTACAGAATGCTTATGCCTTAGAATATTTTGCTTGTCTGGATAAAAAGTTTTGAGAGCCAATATAGAGTAGTGGCAAGAGGGACACCCTTGGAGTCAGGAAGACCTGGGTGGCAGAAAGACGTTCCACAAATGAGGGACACCATTCTTCTTTTCCCTTTCTCATTAGTCTTCTTCCCCTAGCTTAGCCATTGAGACTTTGATATAGGCTGGTTGATTATTCACATGACTTGAAAGAGACGGGAGTCACTAGCAACCCTCTTCCTTCTAGTGAGACGGAGCATTCCTAGGCCTTACCACCTTCCTTGCAGCCATTTGACACAGTCATCAAACCTTCTGACGTAATGTAAGAACTCCCTGGACTTTTGTATCTGCCCCACAGCGAAACTTCATTTTGTGTGTTGTTTTCCCCATTAGAATGGGAGGTCCTTGATAGCAGGGCCTGGATTGCTTTTTCTCTTTGTGTCCCAGGGCTTGGCACATAGTAAGTGCTTAATAGGTGGGATTTTTTTGGTTTTTGTCTTTTTTTACTCATTGGTTGATTCATTTATTCAATTCTTGTCTCTCCAAACATACTAGCCATTTGAAGATGGGTAAGTCATCACAACCCTTTCTTTGCCCTGGGCGACTCAGAGTAGAGCTCTCTATGGTAGTTTCCATAGGAGTTCATCATGCTAATAAAATCACAGTTCCAGACCAAAAAAAAATAGAATTAAAAGATATAAGGTTTTTATAACTATCACTTGCAAATACATTTGAAATGTTCAGGTAAAATTTAATTAGATTTCTGTTGATTCATATTCATTATTTTCTAATATTCTAGGGTTCCATCAAAAGTTATTGTTTTCCAAAGCACAGTAATCCGTTTGAATTTTTTCTGTCTTGAAGTATCGCGAATTATTTTCAATGTAACTAAAATGCCACTAAGCTCTCATTTATATTTAAATGCAATAGCAAAGAGTGCTAAGGCTGGGCTGTGCTTGAAGTAGTCTCTGGGTTTCCTTTTCCTTCATTGTCTTCCTCTATCTCTCACCCTCCACATCTAGCATGGTCTATGGTGCTTGGAGCACAAGTAAGAGTCTGTCCTCTCAGTCATAATTAGTGATATTCTGGTAAATATTTAACAACTGGCTCTTTGAAAAAAAAAAGTATGGATAACAGTACATTCAGGTTTACAAAGTGCCTTACAAATATTTTCACCTGATTCTCAAAACAACCCTGGGAGGTGGGTGTTGGTATTATCCTCATTTCACAGATGAGATCACCGAGGCACGAAAAGGTTAAAGTGACTTTCCCAGGGTCACACAGCTAGTTAAGTATCTGAGGATGGATTTGAACTCAGGTCTTCCTGACTCCTGGTCTAGCTCCATCTAGCTTCCTCTAAAGTCTAGGCAATCAACAAAACAATAAATTAAGCCCTGATTTATAGCATTTGCCGATTTCTGAGGTGTACACGCTCATACCAAGAATGTCAATGACTGTTTTCTTGAGCCAGTTGGCGCTGGCTCCCACACACACCTGATTGTAAAGGATCATTTTTTAAAAATGAGAACCTGTATGGTTTTTTAAAAAGTGTTAAATATCAAATAATGATCTATTTTTATCACCGATGACAGGGAAACCTCTATGTTTCCTTCTTAACCCTGCTGGATGCTGTGTTAGAGGACCTAGGTTCAAACTCTGTTTTAAACATTTATTCCCTGAGTAATCTTGGGCAAGTAACTTCCTTACATATCTGTTTCCTCATCTGTAAAATTATAGGGCTGGACTAGATGGCTTCCAAGGTCCCTTCCAGGATCCTAAGGTATCATTGTTATCCTCTGATTTATACCCTGTTAACTCATCTTACACAGCCATGACAAACTGAGTCAGCGTGGAATTGTGGATGTTCAGAAATGCATAGCTTGGGTCCAGATCCTGATCTCAGGTAAGTCTCTTAACCCCTCTTGGCCTTAGTTTACTCATTTATAAAAGACAGGCCTGGACTAATGCTTTGTAAGGGCCTTTCCAGCCTTTAATCCTCTCATACAATTTTCTTTTTTCAATTTGTGTGAAGCTGTAATATCTTCATTATTTCAGCCCAAGTCTTCTTGGAATTGGTTGTCACCATCAATGACACTTCAATGTCCACAAATCAAGTTTAGGTCAAATCTATTCACAATCAATAGAAAACTTATAGATCTTATTAGAGCTCTCTGAGTCATTTCCCAGAAAGGATGTTCTCATCTCATTTTTTTTAATGGGAGAGTCAGAGGAGATTTCTACCTGAGTTCCCCAAGAAGAAAGGCTTGCGTACTCTCCTAGCATACCAAAAAATTCTTTGCACTCTATGGAGTTCAAGACCAAATGGTACGATGTTTCCTTTCAATAACATATCAACACACTGCAGATACATTTCAGTACCTCCAGTTGTTGGGAAGGAAGGAAGAAGAGCACGATACTGAAATGCTTTGCCATGTTTCTTTGAAACCACAAAAAGCGTCTTTGGTGTCCTTGATCACTTCCTGTACGGTAAACCAGACTCCAATTGGAAAACACTAATATTATTTTGAAACAAACCTGCCTGGAAAGCTTTGATAAATCTTTTCTGTCTGAAAACATTCCATGTTGCTACTACTGAAACATCTAAATAAAAATATGCCCATTCACTATCTGTAGACCACTAAATACTATGTAAATTCCTGACTTGAGAGTGTTTCATTATTTTATTTATGTGCCTCACACCTAGTACAGTGCCTGGCACATAGATGCTTAATAAATGCTTGCTTCCTTGGTTGATCCTTACAGTGTGAAATCACACACTGTTCCAAACAACCTGCCTATGCTAGTTTTAGAGTGTGCTGATGACATTTTAGCCAAGTACTCATAGAGACACCCATCTTTTACATCTGATTATATTGACACTCATCTTTTATATCACGTCTGATAATATTGACACCCATCCTTTACACCATACACCTGATGTTATTGACACCCATATTTTCCATCATAGGTCTGATGATATTGACAACTATCTTTTTACTTCTTGGCCATTCAAAATGGTAGCTCTAGTTTTAAACTGAAGGGCTATGTAGTTTGTATTCCAGAACCCAGAGTGTTTGACTCATGTTAGGTACTTAACAAATAAATACTTGCTGATTTGGCTTGATTTGTTGTATGTGTGGTTTGTTTGTTTTTTGTTTTATTCCTTCAGACAACCTTAAAAGATCATTAATCCAAATCATTAAAAGGGGCTGGAGATGTTCTGTTTGAGGAAGAAAAGACTGAGAAGTGATATGATGATTAATTTTAAATATATGAAGAGTTGTCCTATTGAAGGTGGATTAGACTTGGCCTGTTCAGCCTTAAAAGACAGAACTAAGACCAAAGAGTGGAAGATGAAAAGAGGCAGGTTTTTAGCTTAACTCCAAGAACATCGTCCTAACCATTCAAGCAATCCCAAATCAAGAGGTATCGCTTTGGGAGGACGTGGGCTTCTGTGGTGGTCTTCAAGCAGAAGCTGATTATTATTTTGGGGGTATAGTGTAAGGAATTCTTGTTCCTGTTTGAGTTGGATGAAAAGAACAATGAGGTTCCATACATAATGTATGGACACCAATGTATGGTGAATGTCAGGCCATTGGACCCAGATGGCTCTAGAGAAGAAAGTGAGGCTGGTAACCTTACACAGCCCTCCCTCACTCAAATCAAAAGTCATGTCATCATTTCCCTGATGTCATGGTCCTCTTCAAGAATGATGGACAAACACAACAACAACAATTTGTTAAATGCCTACTATACATTGCTGCAGTCAAGAAGTTTATGTTTTACCAGGGGGAGACAACTCCATAGATACAGAACTGATACATCTATAGAGAAGAGGTACTAAGAGAAAAATATGAAATAATAATTAATAATGCCTAGCTGTCTAGCATTCATCACAGTGCCTGGAACATTGGAGGCAATAAATGTTTATTCATTGATTGACAGAGTATCTTAACAAAGAACCCAAGTTACAGTGATCTTCCTTAGATGATCCCAAAATTCATTGGGCAATAGGAGCTTATTTTACTGGCTTCTATTCTGAAGTTTAAAAAGGTATAAATTCTGTAAAAGGACTTAAAAATTTCACAGAATACTGTGAAAGAAGTTCATAGACACTGATGGCGCAGTACAATACATCATGACACCAAGTGGACTTAATTCACCCCTTGCAATAAACTTTTATAAATTAAAGTCAACTACATAATCGCTGAATTCTGCTATAATATACAGGAACAGAGAAAAGACTTCAAGCAACAGGGTTTTATGGATGGAACTATTGATTTCTTCTTAATGAAACTTAAAGTTCAGAATAATTTTTTTTAAAAAATTACTGAATGTATCAAGACTTAGAAATGGAGCACCTGCTATTCTCCAAGAAGGGACATATTCTCCTAAAATCCACATTTTTAAAAGAACTGGGTAAGGAGAACTTCCCAGCTACTGTTGGCATATTATGTCAACTCAGTTTCACAAAGCTAAAACAGTTATTAAACTTAACAAAAACAGAGTAAAATTTGGAGATTATTTTCAAGTAACAGAAATGTCTCCTAAGAAACAGTTAATCAGCTTCTTCTAGGAAAGCATCAGAAGATGGGGGAAGCATCATCACTTAATCATATTATACTTTTCACTTGAGACTTTACCTTTTATGAATCGGACCTTGATGGAAATGAATGAGAATATATTTTTATTGACAGGAGGCAAATCCATTTAATAACAGATTAAGGAAAAGCTAAGGAAGAGGCTTCTGTAGGATAAATGTTACTCAATCTTTGTTTACTAGATGCCAGGTAAATTAGACCTGACTTGTCAGGGTGTAACTTCTTCCCACTTAGATTTGGAGTGCAAATATTATGGTTCTATCTGCATCCCCATATCAATGACTGGGCTATTGATTGTTCCCTAAACACCAACATCCCACCTCTTGGCTCTGGGCCTTTGCAGAAGCTGTGCCTGCTGCCTGAAATTCCATTTCTTCTCACCTTCTCCTCCTCCGTCCTTAGCCACCTTCAAAGTACTACTCAGGCACCAACTCCTAAAGGGAGCCTTTCCTGATTACCCCATTTGTTAGAAATCTCCCTCCCCAAATTACTTAGTATTTAGTCTGTTCATGAAGGAAATAAGTATTTATTAAATATTTACAGTGTGTCAGACATTGTGCTGTGAGCACAAATAAAAGCAAAAATGAGGCCCTGCCCTCAAGAAGCTCACATTCTAATGGGAGAGAAAATATGCAAAAAAAAAACAAAACAAAAAAAGAAAGAAATTGTACATACAAGATATGTACAGTATAAGTGAAAGTAATTTCAGAGGGAAGGTGCTAGCAATAGCAAAAGGATGGGTGGGTTGGGAAAGGCATTGTGTAGGAGGCAGGATTTGAGCCGAGGTTTGAAGAAGTCAAAGGTGTCAGGAGGTTGAGGTGAAGAAGATGTCGTCCTCTGCACTTCCCCCATCCCCCATCAATTGAATATAAGCTCCTTGAGGACAGGGACTATTTGGTTTTTTGCTTGTTATCCCTAGCACCTAGCAAAGTACCTGCTACCAAGGAATTGCTCCATAAATGTTTTTTTTAAAAAAATTTAATTAAATTGAATAGAAATGTCGGGTTAAATGTTCATTTTTTTTTTCAGGCAAGAGGATGTGGAGAGGGATAAACAGAGACAGTGAACCTATGATTTCAATGGTATAGGGAATTCTCAGGTGAGGAAGGGTCCTTTACCAATACGAGTAAATATCTTCTCTGCTGCTTGGAATCAAAAGGGCATAGATTTGGAGATGGAAGGGAACTCAGAGACCAACCCATCCATTCCCTTCATTTTTGTTGTTGTTGTTCAGTCATTTCCAGTCATGTCCAACTCTCTGTGACCCTATTTGGGGTTTTCTTGGCAGGGATTCTAGAGTGGCTTGCCATTTCCTTCTCTAGCTCATTTTACAGATGAGGAAACTGAGGCAAACAGGGTCAAGTGACTTATCAAAAGTCGCACAGCTAGGATTTGAACTCTGGAAGATGAGTCTTCCTGACTTCAGGGCTGGTGCTCTATTCGCTATGCCACCTAGCTAAATCCTTCATTTTGCTGATGAGCTGAGGACCAGAAAGACTAAGTAAAGTCTAAGGTCACATGGAATTTGAAATCAGGTCCTCTGACTCCAGAGACAATACTTAATAGTCTCAGAGAATTACCTTGAGCATTAGTAGGTTAAGTGACCCTCCCAGGTTACTTAACTATGTATATTATCAGAGGCTGGACATGAACCAGGCTTTCCTCTCTATCTACTAACATCGTATCACATTCACAAACACACACACATTCTCATATAAATGCACATGTATATATATATACATATATATGTATATGTATATATATACACACATATACATATACACACGTATGTACTTGTATAAATATACGCATATACATACATATAGTATATTATGTAATTATGAATACTACATAAATTATATATAACATGTATGTTGATGTATAGTATATTTATAATATATTATAAACTTATTTATAACACATATTACTATATAATTATAACATATCACTGTATCACTAAATTATGTCATAATATACATCATATATCATTATATGCTTATATCAATATGATATATCTTGTATATGTAGTATGTACATACACACATATATAACATATATTTACCTAAAAAATTCCTCTCTTCTCCTACTCCCATATTATTTGCCCTGCTGCTTTCCCTTGTTTGCTCTGTTTGGGTTCACACAGTCCCTGCCTCCTCCCCATCTCAGGGCATACAACGTTGTGTTCTGTGCAACCAGAATCCCACAATGACATCTTCCAAATCTTGATTATTTTCCATAGGGCATTGATGTTGAGCAAGTCTTTTATGCTAACGACACAAACACCTGGGCTCTGTGGGTTGTGAGCTGGTTTTGAAGAAAGCCTGAAGGCTGCTGAATCAGTATAAAAAATAATAATAATGCTCTACTCCTGAGACTGGCTTGAAGTCTGGCTGCTCAAATGGGTCTGGAACGAAAGAGCGAAGGCACCCAGCTTCCCTAGCTGAGCACAGGAGATGGTGATAGGAACTGGATTTATGACTTCATTGGTGTTGGGACCTCCCTGAAAGGAAACTCTGTCTACCAAAGCATATTGGCTTCTTATCAGCAACTTAGGGACCTGTCCAGGGTCCTGAGAGGTCAAGCAAATGACTCCTAGAGGGTCTCACAGCCAATAGACAATCAGAGGCAAGATTTGAACCCAGCTCCTCTTTGCTTCAAGTCTGGTTTCCTAGACTGCTTTCTGGATCTTTCAAGGTGAATCAGAAGTGTAAGATGATGTGAGAAATCCAGTATGGGGTTTCTGAAACTGAAAAATCTGTTCTGATTAGAGCAGGTAGTTTCAAGAAGGGAATAATGCTAAAGGAGAGAAAGAGGAAGAAAATGCTGAATCCTTCTGCATCTTTGACCATAACTCATCCTGACATGTTCTCCCAGCTCTCCTGCCTCCCGCCTCATCTCCCCAGGCAGCTCTAATGATATTCCTTTCCTGCCATTCCTGCCACATTACACACGGCTCCATGCATTTCCCATCCTCCCTTTCCCCTTCCAGATGAGCTTGCTCCTCTTTGAGTCCACAGTTGTCCACAGCTCTGCCCCTGCTGACATCCCCTCCTTACTCCATTTACCTTATTTATTCCCTCGGTTCCAACCCATGACACCACTTTTCTGTTATCTCTGTTTTCTTTCTGTAATTTATGTTTGTCTAAATTCTTCATCCATCCTCTCATTCATTCACAAAGCATTTATTAAGTGCTCCCTGTCAGCTCTGGACTGGGCTGGGTGCTATGGGACTTGCAAAAGATGGCCCTGCTTCCTGCCTTTGAGGATTTGCAGTTGCACAGAGAAACAAAATCAAACTCCCATCCTTGCAGTGACAAGTCATTTCTCAAGGAGTTCCCTCTTCAAGACTCACTTTTGGGAGGGTCTGGGTGGGAGAAGAAGCTGATACCAGAGCTCCTCAGATTCCTTCCATGAGATCTGAATTGACTCCAAAAGCAAAGTAAATGAAAACTTTGACATTGTTTTCAGTCTTGGAGCATGTTCCCACTATTCCTCTGGGTTCTCCTCATTCATTTCAGTTCACATCAAGACATATTTACTGAGCACCTTCTGTATACAAGACGCTGATCTAGGTGCACTTGTAAAATTTAGACCCTAGGCCTATTGGATTAGACTGAATTCAATACAATTCAATTGGCAATCAATAAGCCTGATTCTACAAGCTAGTTATGATCATCTTCACTTCCATTTTTCAGTGGCCTCCGTCATGAGAATATCTCTGATATTGGTGTCTGACACCAGTCGTATGCTTTGCAGGTGAAAAGAGGGCTTTTGGCAAGTTGCAGAAAGGTTTCAGGGAGAAGGGAAATCAATAGAAACATATGGAGCTGAAGGCCATACCCAGGATCCTAGATTTAGAGCTAGAGGGGTCTTTAGAGATCATCCAGTCCGACCCCTTCATTTTTTGAGGTCATTGGGGTTAAGTGATTTGTCCAGGGTCACACAACGAGTAAGCATATGCGGTCCTCTTGACCCAAATGCTGTGCCACCTAGCTGTTCCCCAACCTCTCATTTTAGAGATGAGAGACCCAGAGTGGTTTAACGATTTGCCCAAAGTCATATACGGTAAGACTACATTTAGTGCTTTGGGTTAGATATTCTTTTCTTTGAATTTCATTTCCTTTCTTATAGGTAGTACTCAGCAAAGTCAGGATTTGAACCCAGAACCTCAAACTGCATGTCCGATGCTTTTTTTTTCTGCTAGTTCATGTTGTTTCCCAGGCTACCATCTATTCCAAGGCAGACCAAAAAGTCAGCAAAGACTGGTCAGTGCAATAGGTGTAGTAGTTAAGGCTTCTTCTCTACTTGCCTTTCTCAAATAACTGTATAAGTGGTTGAAACAAGACCCCTTTATTCCACATTCAGCTCTTCATTTCAGTTCAATTCAGTGCAATATAATTTCATTCAGTTCAACCTGATCCAATCCAACAAGCATTCATTAAGTGATTGTTCTGTGCCAGGCATTATCTTAGGCCCTGAGGATACAGAGAAGCTAAAAGTAATTCCTGCCCTAATGGAGCTTATATTCTCCTTTGTTGTTGTCGGACCATACTGCCCATGGGGTTTTCTTGGCAAAGATACTTGAGTGGTGTGCCATTTCCTTCTCCAGTGGGTTAAAGTAAAAATGAGGGTGAGTTGTCCAAAGTCACACAGCTAGTAAATGTCAGAGGCCAGATTTGAACTCAGGCCTTCCTGGTTACAGGCTCAGGGCTTTATCTCCTGAGCCATCTATAGTCACACCTGACTTTTTTGTGACCCCATTTGGGATTTTCTTGGCAGAGATACTGGAGTGAGTTGCCATTTCCTTCTCCAGCTCATTTTACAGATGAGGAAACTGAGGCAAACAGAGTTCAGTGACTTGCCTAGGGTCACACAGCTAGTAAGTGGCTGAGGCTGGATTTGAACTCACAAAGATAAGTCTTCCTGACTCCAGGCCCAGAACTCTATCTTCTCTACCACCTAGCTAAGCCACCTAGCTAACCCTATATTCTCCCTGGTCAGACACACTTCCTTTAGCAATACCAGCTAATTCCAATGCTCGAATTTTCAATTGTAAGTTAAAAAACTTATAATAATTTATATTTTTTGCACAAATTTCATTACATTTCTGACAAGGTCATTTGTGTTACCTTGCTTTTCCCTCCCTATTTACTTTGGGGCTTAAGTTCAGGTGATTTCAAAGAATAATTTATAGCCATTAAGGAATATGCAGTATAGGATTAATCATGTTTTAATTTTTTTTAACCATTCAAATTATAATATTGGAAAGAACACTCATAAATATCAGGAGAGAACCATCATTTAAGAAAACAAATATAAAGCTATCTTCCCACCTCAAATTCTCCCACACAGCAATGTGCCCCTGAAGGCATTGTCAATAAGCCAGTGGGTGACACATTTCAGCCACAGGAAGAGGTGAAAACATGCTTAGGAGAAGTGTTAAGATGTCATACAATACATCCATTCAAAAGATCATTAATTTGCAACTTATCCTTGGAATTTACAAATTAGTGATTTCAGAAATGGCCTAGTCATTTATAGTCAACAAATCATTAATTCTTTTAAAGAGATGTCTAAAACAGCTTCTCTGGAGTTTATTTTTAATATCCTTTGTTATTTATATTTCTAGGTCATTGTCAGTCTTTTAGATCATACCTTCAGATCATTCCTTTTATGCCTAGCCCCTGCCATTTAGTCTTCCATGGGATCATACCACAGATTCAGAGCTGGGAAGTACCCCAAAAGTCATCTAATCCAATCCCTTCATTATACAGATTAGGTAACAGGGTCCCAGAAGGGTTAAGTAATTGCCTAAATTTGCACAGATAGTAAGCAGTAGATCTAGGTTTGATCTAGGGTTTGAATTAGTAAACCATAGACTCCAAATCCAGTGCTCTAACCACTGTACCACACTGCTTCTATGTTCTTATGTCCTGAGAGATTATCTGAAAAAAAATGGCTATTCTGCAGATAAGGAAACTGAAGCACAGAGAGATTAAGTGATTTTGCAATAAGTTGCAGTGTCTAAATTTAAACCTGGGTCCTCTGAGTCCATCTAGTACTTTAAGCCCTGGGACGTTCAGTTTTTCCTAAATAGAAATCTGTTGTAGTCAATGCATATGATGATGTTCTCCAGGGGAAATATTATGGATGTTAGGGACATGCTCTCTGCATGTAGGCGTGCCTGCAAAGGCTGCTGATTGTTTTCACATGACTGGCTGCTTATTACAGCAGATGCTAAATGGTTCTTATGAAGGGCCTCAACCAAAGATACTGAACAGTGCTCATGATGAGTTGGTCTTGTGAGCCCTGTAGAAACAAAACAGAGAATCTAGGATCTCAGATCTAGAGCTAGAAAGGTCAAAGTCATTTAGTCCAACCTCCACATTTTACACATGAGGAAACTAAAGGTCAGGGAGGTTGTCACTTGCTCAAGACCACAAAGTCCCAAAGCGGTAGAGTCAGGATTCAATTCTTGGCCTGACTCTAAATCTAGGACTTCTGTCACTACTGAGGTTTGTCTTTCCTGATTATTGACATTTGACCTTTAACCTATCTGAGGGGAGTTTCATGGAGTAACAGAAGATAAAGAAGGTTTGGTCAGTCGAGGGGTGGGGAACCTGCGACCTCAAGGCCTTATGTGGCCCTCTAGGTCCTATTATTAAGAGGATTTGTTCTGTGAAGTTTGGATTCAGTCAAAGGGCCACACTTAAGGACCTAGTAGAGGGCCATATGTGGCCTTGAGGCCACAGGTTCCCCACTCATGGGTCAGTCGATGGTGACTTCCTAATGTAGGAATCTATGCTTTCAATGCTATTCAGCTTCTTGTGACCTTGCCAGAACCCTCACCCTGACTCTGCTACCCTACCTGCCTACAGGACAAGCAGGAAGTAACCTTTGTTCTGTTCTATCATGAAAACAAAGCTCCATCTGACAATAGATGCCACTCAGCTCAAGCATCATCTGCTTGCCTCAACCTTCCCTTGCTTTAAAAAGGTTTGTCCAAGATGAGCTCAGGACTGAACTTTGAAGAAGAGTCCACTGTAATAACAGTAAAGTTTAATGATGCATGGCTTTGAGACTGACAAAATCCCAGCCAAAGTATTGATTCTTAGAGAATTTATGAAGCGCGTGCTGTATTCTGTGTCATTATGGTCTGTGTTTTGGCTGAAAGAATCATGTAAAATAGATTTTTAAATGAGTGGTAATAGCCAGACATAAAGAAGGTATTGATGTGTATCATGAAGGGTGAACTGGCATGCCAAGTTCAGGCTTTTAACAAAGCCAAAACAAGGGGCCCCTGAAGTTTCTTCCAATGCAAATTTGTTTTTAATTTTAATCAACCCTTTTATGGCAACACTCAGGACAGTTTTATTTCCCTTCCTATAGATTCTTTCAGCCAAAAAACTTCACACACATTCAGTGCTAGAGCATAGTTGGTGGATGTTCCGGAGGAAAATTAGAAGGGAAGAATCTAGGTGGATAAATTTGTCAAGTGTTTGTGCCCTCCATAGTAAATGGTAGGAGGCAAAGTAATATAGAGGATAGACAAATGGCTGAGTTAGGAAGACCACGATTCAAGTCTAGACAAATACAAATAGTAGCTTGTGACTGAGTAAGTCACTTAACTTCTCTCAAAAACTCTCAAAGACTTTTAACAGACAAGTCGCCAACCTTCATTGGTGAAGAGAGTTTCTGTCCTGGAGTGGTAATGGTATGGTTCCTTATAGCAATAAAATTTCAGGTTCAGACCAAAAGAGATTCAAACAAAAAGTAAATGTTATACGTTATAAATATGAATTTAAAAAAAACCCACCTTTTCCCTGCCCCTTGCAAAAATAGCTTTATTACATATGCATGAATGGCCTAAGTAGTGGAAGATATATTTGAAACTCTGAAGTTGTATTAACCCATAAAAGACAAAAGGAATATTAGAATACTTAATCAACCAACAAGGGTTTATTAAGAGCCTACTGTAAGGAACACACAGACAAATTTCAAAGTCCCTGGCCTCAAGGAGCTTATCCTAAGAGACGACATGGACCCAGATAAGTACACATACTTATAAATATTTAATATATTCCTTGTCCATATAAAGTACAAGGAAAAGTTTACAATGGTTCTTAAAAATTATGTCTTGATTCTCCCTGACTGGAAAATTCTTCAATAAAGGTTGAAGTTGAAGAAATCTTACTGTTTAAAGAATTGAATTTAGGAAAAGAGTCTTCATAATAATAATGGGAAATATTCATCTGGGTATCTGCCACCTTTTTCAGTCCTGTTCTTTCTTCCTGCTGTTATGAATTCATTTCATTAGGAACAGTTGAAAAGCTAGTCTTCTCCTCCCTTCCCCCGCTACTAGTGAACAGTTTATTTGGAAACACTGGGCCAAAAAAAAAAAAGACTACTATTTTCAAAAATAATAACTTAAGGTTCGATTTCATGCTTCCCTTTGGAATATCTTTATAAAATGCATATCTGACCGATGAAGTAATCAATACAGATTGTGTAGTACATTACAAGAAAATCACGTCTGAGATTATTAGAAAAAATTAAATGCTTTTAGTTCTGCTTACTTGAGCAATATGCAAAAATTAACAGCTCAGACCTTTCCAGGCACTTACCAAGCTGGTCTTCAGTCAGGACTTGATGTACCTTGGACTTAAAAAAAGAGAGAGAGCTGTATTTACCCTATCTGATTAGCTTTTTACCAGGAAAAAAATCAAATTACTGCATTCACCAGGCCTTTTAATCCTAATTAAAAAAATAAAGTAGAGGGAGATCCATATTGAGAAGGGGGATGGAATAGGGAAAAGGAATTGGGTTGCTAAAGAGTTGTTGGGGTGTTTTTAATACTGAAAAACAGCACTGTGTCTTAATTGTATCCCAATAGTCTCTTTTTGAGTTAAGAGAGAGAGGTCACCTAGGCCTAATGGTGTTAGGGACCTAGAGAACCAAGATGTAAATATATCTCCCACATACCCCATGAGAATCAGCAAGATCCTTCTTCGAATGGCTGCTTTTCAACAATTCAGGAGTTTATCAGTCTAATAAAAAGAAGTATCTCGGAAGAGAGAAAAAGGCTGAGATTCTCAATAGACTCTTCTCAGGCCTAGTGGAGCCTGAAGAACCCTTCAAGGTCTTAGTAAACAGTGAACACAGAGAGAGGCCTCGGAGCTGGTGCAATCATGTATACCACAAACAAGGTGGAAGACCTACTGAGAGGTCCTTCATTACATAAACATTTTTCCCAAGCAAAATGCAGGCAAATTAAAACAAATGGATTAAATTCAGGGCTGAATGATAGAAGAAGAGCTCAGGGAACAGGGAAGGTAGTTCCCACCTATAAATCAATATTACCCCAGCAGAGTCCTTTAGCACCAATTAATCTGTGGGCTTCAGACTGCGGTATTTCCCTTTTGTTCCTGCATTTAGCTTATTTTTCTTCAGTTTTTCAACTGGCCATCTTCATGGAAGTATGAACTCAAAGAACTTAACAACAACCACAAACAACAATCAAATTAAAAAAACCGAATACTCAAAAGCATTAAAAAACAAAACAAAACTAAACTTGATTGAGTTGTGTCAAGGCTTTAAAAAATGAGAGGAGGGAATTTTTAAAAATTCTGAGATGCTCATGAAAATCAAGCAATTTTTTAAAAAGTTGAAACACCCAAGGAAATAACAAGAATATTACTTGTACTTGGACCAAGCTTTCTTCAAGTCAAGCTGAGCTTTCATCTGGCATTCTCAACTGACTGTACACGTACACATGTATACATAAGTGTACACAATTGCTGCTTTTGGTGCTGACAAATGAGCTTTATGGAAATAGAAGATTTAATAGATGAAATGAAGAAATATGTCAATATAATAGCATATTAGATTCTGCAAATGAGCCATTCCGACAGCAATGTGAATTGCTTTGCTTTTATATTTCCACAATCATTCGTTCACTTGACAACTAACATTCAGAAACCATCTTTGATCATTGAGGACTCATACAAATCATGAAATAAAATAAATCCTTGAAACTGAAACCACCAAATGATACCTAGCTGAAGAATGACTTCTGATAGGGCCTGAGTTGTTTTCTTTCTAAGTTGCCCTGTTCTTCAGGCTATCCCCAAATCCCAGTGATCCTAAAAACAAAACAAAACAAAAAACAAAAAACAAAAAAACCTTATGAAGTGGAAAAAACTGCCTCCCAAGCTCTCCTATCTCTCTTTTGGTACTCATTTTTCCCATTGCTTATCTAGTACTCTCAAGGTGATCTGAGCTTCCTTTGTGAAATTTAGGCCTGTCCTCTCTAGCTGCACCTAGGATCAAGTCTTTTCCTGCTGCTTTTCTCTTCATCAAAATTTACCTTTTCCAGAAAGAAAGGCCCCATATATGCCATAATATTCATAACAGCCTTTCTTAATCAAAATTTATCAGTTCATAAAGAAGTACTTTTTGTGGTAGCAGAGTAGTAGAAAAGAATCACTTAATACATTGTGTAAAAGAACATTTTTATACCATAAGAAATGAAGAGTATCATAAAACTAAAGGTCATTGAGAAGAAAGCAACCAGGTTGGTGAAGGACCTAGAGATGCCATCATAAGTAGCCAGGGATGGCTAGCCGAGAGGAGAGCAGCCTCAGTGGGTACAAAATCTTCAACGTTTTGCAGAGATACTATGTGGAAGAGAGAAAAGATTTGTTCATCTTGACCCAAGAAGGCAAAAATGGGAGTAACAGGTAGAAGTTGCAGAAAGACCTATTTCTGCTATATATACCAAAAAATTTCACAATGGTTAGAGCCTCCCAAAAGGGCAATGGGCTGCCTCTGAAGGTTGTGAGTACCGAGATCTCCTTCAGTGGGAGTTTTATACTGAAGACTACGGATTGGGATGTTGGTGATAGCACTGTTGTTCAGATGTGAGTTGGATTAGGTTTGAGATTTTGCCTCAGAGAGATCTCTGAGGTTTGAGATTTTGCCTTTCTGTTCCATAAGGCTGAAAAGACAGGTTTGAGCCAGACTGTGGGAAGTTTTAAAAACCAGGCTGAAGAGTTGAATTTTCTCCTAGATGCAGTGGGAGTCAATTAAGGTTTATAATAATAAAAATGATTTTGGGGGCAGTCTAGACCTATGATTTCATCTTTGTGGGTGGACTGTCTCCAGAGATGCCACTTAACTACTTGTATGTAACATAGTCAGAGAGAGTTGCCTGGGGTCCCTGAGGGGTTAAGGGACATGCATATGCTCATGTACATATTAGACACAGGACTGAACTCAGACCCTCTTGACCCCAAGGCTGTCCCTCTATCTACCACATTTTGTGGTCTCTAAAGAATAAATAGATTAAACGTTAAAAATAATGAATAGGAAATATATCATCTCCCCTTTTGATGAGCTCTAAACATGTGATCCTGTGACTACTTACTACTGACAAACTAGTAAAAATTAAGGTTATAAAAAGGCTGAGGCATATCCATCCAATAGAATGACGCCTTTCCATTTTGGAATGTGTTTTTTCCGCTACGTAGTACTCAACTTTTTGGAAGCATCATTGGCAGACCTAGTTACATACATGAAAGAGTCAAGAAGAAGAAGGACTGAGGGATCGAGGTCTCCTTAGGTTAATACTACCTAGGTGTGTCCACCATCCCAAACTCTTTCTTCTTCTGATGGTACTTTGGTGTTACTTGCAGGCTGTCTATTTTGTTTTCCCTGCAATTCATTTCTGTCTTTTAACTCCCATCCCCTTTTAACTTTTCCCTTTTTAACTGATATCAGACAATTAGTAGCTGTCCATTTGTTTCAGGTTCCTTGCTTAAATTAGTGAGAGGCAACATGGACTATTGGCTAGATAATGGGACTTAGATTCAGAAAGACTTGGGTTCGAGTTCAGCCTTTAACACATATTGTCTGTATGATCTTGAGTGAGTCACTTCTCAATGTTCTAGGACACTCTCTAAGTCTATCTGTTGTTAGAGAAGGTGTATTATACCTGTATTATACAAGAAGTTTCCTCATCTGCGATTCACTATGTCAATAAAATCACAGATACAGGTCCTATAAATTATACCCTGAGAATTTACCCATAAGGTTAATCAACAAATCCTTAAGTGTTTATTAGGCACAGTTTTTGTGCTATGAAAAGGCACTGAGTGGACAAAGACAAAAAAAAATGAATCAGACTTTGCCCTCAGAGAGCTTACATTCTATTGAGAAGATGATTGTTTATAAGTCTTTGTAAAATAAGGACACAATAATGAAAAAAAAAGTCTTTTGTTTGTTTGGTTTTTGTAGTGAGTTTTTAGCAGCTGGCAGCAGAGGGGCAGTGGGTGGTATGGGGAATCACGAAAGGCCTTATATGGGAGGCAGCATTGGAGTCAAGCCGAGTCAACAAGCATTTATTAAGCGTGTATTCTGTTTCAGGCACTGTGTTAAGCACTGAGGATTCTGAAAAAGGCAAAATCAGGCTATGCACTCAAGGAGCGCATAATCTAATGCGGGAGACAAAATGTGGAAAATGAGAGATTCTAAATACAGGTTGGGGTGGGGGGAGAAGGGAGAGCATTATAGGCATGGGAGAGATCCTGTGGAAAGGCATGGAAATGGTAGTTCCCAAGGCAAACGACCCTATGGCTTCAATAATTGGACCTAAGGCATGCCAAGTGGTACAGGGGTTGGAGGGATAGTATTTTAGACTATGTGAGACAGCATTAAAGGGAAAAAAAAAAGCAAGAAAAAATGAATCTCTCTAGTCATTGAAGCTAATCTATAGCTGAAATCTGGCCCTTCTTGACTATTTTTTCTCTCTGTCTACCTCTCCTAATGTTTCTGGTTTGTCCTCTAAGGTTGACTATGCAGCTACCTCTAAATTCTGCCACAGTGAGTTCTTCGGCCCATCTATCCTGCTTCAATAGGTAACTGATGGATTAGCTTTTCAGCATGTCAAAATGATCTGTTTGGTAATACTAATCCAATTTGTAACCACATCCGAGTGCCACTGCAAATGTCTCAGAGGTCAAAGGTATAATTTAGTGAGCGCCAGGATGGTACAGCAAAGCCAGGAGAAGGTTCATTTCTTGAATTCCTAGCAGCTGAAACTCAAGCCTATAACACACGGCTGGAAGTTAAGTCAGCCTTGGCTCTTGGAGGTGAGAGGAATGACCTCAGTGGCCTTTTCTAGGTTTCAGGATCCCACTTATAGCAGTTTTTCCTATCTATATAACTCTTCTGGGTTGCTAAAGGACTCAAGGGCCAGAATTTCAATTATGATTTTATCCTGCAATTTATTCCACATGGAGAACTCCTCTTGATCTGTCCTTAGAGACTTTGCAATGACTTGAACCCCAAATAGCCTCTCTGCAGCACAGCTGTGGAGGAGTTTGGAGACAAATATGAAAAGATATAGGACTCTTTTTCTGCCATAAGGCCAGTGAGGAAAAAAAAATCCCAGGGTATTATTAAATCCTATAGCTCAAAATTAAAGGAAAAGGAATCTAAGCACAGATCTGAGAGACCCACTAAAAATGAAAGCTCTGTGAGCCCCAGTGAGAGACATAGGAAGTCTGATGGCCATGAATCTATCCTTGTCTAATCTCTGGATTTCCCCTTGCTGGGGTAAAACCCATTTAGCATCATTTAATTGCCACCTGCTCATCTTTTCACTTGCTTTAAACCTTTTATGCATAAGCCTCTCAATTCCAGAACCCACAAATGTAATTACCTCTGCCCTACAGAATAGCTGAAAGGTTGGCTGAAAAACACTTCTGTGAAAGGGCTGGAAAGTCAGTGGTAAAATGAAACTAGCACTGCATTTGGACTCAGAAGGTCTGTGTTCAAATCCCATCACTAGCATTTTATGTCTGTGTGACCTTGGTCTTATAATTTAGCTTCTTTTTGGCTCAGTTTTCTTACTTGTAAACTGAGAAGTTGAGATTAGATAATATTTATATTCCTTACTAGTTCTAAATCTATGATCCTATGAACATTAGTGGGCAGCCAGGTGGTGCACTGGATAAATTACCCAGCTTGGAGTCAGGAAGATTCATCTTCATGAGTTCAAATCTAGCCTTAAACACTTAGTAGTTGTGTGACCCTGGGCAAGTCACTTAACTCTTGTTTGCCTCAGTTTCCTCATCTATAAAATGAGCTGGAGAAGGAAAGAGCAAACCACTACAGTATCTCTGCCAAGAAAATCCCAAACAGGGCAAAGAAGAATCAGACATGACTGGACAACAACAACATTCATGAACATTAATTAAAGACTAGAATTATAATAGAGGAATTTTTAAAATGGAAAATTTGGAGACTACATAGATTGATGCCTTCTGGAAGTTTTAACCCCATTAGTAACACAGAGATTAAGGAAGGAAAACATAAGTGTACAAGTCATGAGCTAGAGAATTATATTTCAGAATAGAATGGAAGGGAAGAGAATCGATAAACAAAACAAAAGAAAGAAAAACCCAGGAAAAATCACAGTAAAAACAAACACAAACACAAGTTGTTGGACAGGAGGACTGGTAAGGGTGAGAGATCTTGAACTAACAGCTGGAAGAGGAAAGAGAAGGAAGAAAAGAAGGGAAAGAACATGCTAATTAAATAAAAGAAGGAAAGAAAGACTCAATAATTTAAGCAAAACCTCCAAACTAAGGAAATGGCAGGAAAATAATTGAAGATTGGTACAGTGGATAGGGTGGTGGTAGAAGAAGAGAGCCTGTGTGAGTGGTATTGCATCAAAGTTGTTTAAGCAAAAAATAACATTGGCACAAAATATTGACAACAGGAAAGGGATTAAAAAATTTTAAAAATACTAAATGAACAAATTGAGGAAAACAGAAGCAAATTCTCATAACTTTAAATGTGAATGAACTGAGTGTGTCGTTAAAGAAATTGGTAGAATGGATAAGAAAAACACGTAGAAACACAGAAAAAGCAAAGAAGAACAGAATCGAAATGAGAGGCTAGAATAAAATTTACATTGTATCAGGTGAATATAAAAACAGAAGCTGTAATCATGTCATCAGACAAAGTAAAAAATAAAAGTTATTAATATTAATTGACATAAACAGGGAAAATATATTATGCTCAAAGAAACCCTAGAAAACAAACCAATATAAACATTAACTATATATGCATTAAATAGCATATCATTTAAATTCATAAAGAAAAAATAACTAAATTGCAAAAAGATATAAATAGTAACAAAATAAAAGTAGGAGAGCTTACTGCTCTTCTCTTCCATCTGTATAAATCTAACAGAAAGATAAACAAAAGGTATACTATAGAACTCAACAAACTATTGGAGAATTTAGTAAAAAACATTTATGGCATTTTCTGATTGAGAAATTCAAGAATATACATATTCCTCAGCACAACTTGACACTTATAAAAATAGACCTCCAGGGCATAGAGAAAATGTAAACAAATGTAAAAAAGCAGTAGTTCTAAAATTTCAAGATTATAAAACAATAAATATAATAATCAAAGGGAAAGCACAAAGAAGACATAGACCTAAATGGAAACCTAATAATGAAATCCTTCATAATAAGTGAATCAAAGAATGCGTTAGAAAAAGAATTAATAACTATGCGAACGACAATGGTAATGGCAATCTAGTAAAATTTCTGGGATATAGCTAAAGTAGTCCTCAGAGGAAAAGCTTTATACCTAGTAACATGCACAAAAGTAAACGGGAGGATTAACAAACTGAAAATGTAAATAATAAATTTGAAAACCAATAAACTAACCCTCAAAAAATAGAAATAGGAAAACTTGAAAACTAGAGGAGAAAAAGATAAATTAAAAACTAGAGACTGTATGACTGATAAACTAAAAGTTAATTCTTTTTTAAAAAGCTAATATGATTGAGAAAATCTTTAGTCAAAATATGTAAAATAGAGGCAGGAAAATTCAATTAGCAAAATCCAAAATGAACAAGATTAAATCACAAAGAATAAAAGGAATTGTCAGAACCTACATATATATGCAGGATAGACATATGCCAACAAAACTCATAATTCAAAAAAAAAGTGTGTTTACTCCAAAAATGTAAAATAGCAAAATTACTGGAAGACCAAATGGGGATCTAAAATAATCTAATTTGAGAAAAGGAAATTGGACTAGCTAAATAGGAACTATTGAGAGTGTGAGAGGATCTTGGTCCAGACAGTTAACCAAAGAATTCTATCAAATATTTTTAAAATAATGAATACCTATGGTATGCATATTATTCTCAAAAATTGCAAAAGAAACTCTTCTATCAGTCTACTTTGGTGAGACAAATATAGCCCTGATGCTATGGAAAGATAAAGCAAAAATATAGCTATAGTCCAAATTTCTTTAGTAATATCAATTTAAAAAACTCTTAAAGTCTTAGAAAGGTGGCTATAGAAATTTATTTAAAAAAACCAAAACATTCACTATGATCAAGTGGGATTTATACCAAGAATGCAGGAGTGGCTCAACATTTAGAAAACAATTAACCTAATTAAACATGCAAAAAAAAAATCAGAAAAATAAAATTGTATCGATACATACAGAAAAAGCCTTTGACAAAGTATAATGTTTATAGCAAAAAGCCCACAAAGCATAGGCATAGAAAGATTTTTAAAATATCATAAATTGTTTGTCTCTAAAACTAAAAGTTAGCATTATATGTATCAAAGAAATACTAGAAGCTTTCACAATTAATATAGGAGTAAAGCTAGTATGCCCTCTTTTCTTGCTGTTATTTGATATATAGTAGTTTTAGAATGGCTATAAATAACCATAGAAAAATAGAAAGAAATTAAAGGCATAAAGATAGATAAAGAGGAGTCAAATTATAATTATTTCTTCTAGACACAATGATATTCTTAGGAAATTTTGGGGAATTGGCAAAGAAACTGAGATAATTAGTGCTGCAGGAGCCTTGCAGATTACAAGATGAAGCCCAAACAAAATATGCTCATTTATCAATTAAAAAAAATCCAGGAGGAAATTGTTGAAGGGGAAATCCTATTCAAAATAACTACAAAATGCATAGACTATCTTGGTTTCAGTTTGCCAAATTATAGTTAATACCGGTATAAATACAGTTGCAACATAATCCTTACAGAAATAAAGAAAAATTTAAGTGACTGAAGAGATAGTTATGGCTGGATTAAGATAATATGGTAAAAATGACAGTAGTACTAAAATTAACTTATAGATTTAGTGCTATATGAATCAAACTATAAAAGGATACTGTGCAGAACTAGAAAAAGTAATAACAAAATTAATTTGGAAGAACAAAATATCTAAAATGTTGAGGGATATAATAAAAGAAATGGGAATCAAGAAGGAATAACATTCCTTGACTTAAAAATACAGTATAAAGTAGTAATCATCAAACATTTTGGTACTCATTTAAAAATACAAAAATTTTTCATTGGAACCTACTAGACAAGGAAGGACCATAAATAATAGAATTCAATAACTATGTTATAGGACTCTCTTAAATTTAAATTACCTTGGAAAGAATTCTTTATTTGACAAAAAATTTTAAGGAAAATGGAAAAGCAGTCATGTAGAAATTAGGTTTAAATGAAAAACTTGCACCATATAACAGAATGATCTGAAAATAACCTGACCTATAAAAGTCAAATCATTAAAAATTAGAAAAGAACCAAATCATGTACTTTTCACAGCTTATACTAGGGGCAAATTCTTAACTAAAGAAGTGCTTATAAAAGAAGAAATAATTAATTATTGTTACCTTCAATTAAAAAGCTTTTACATGAATAAAATTAATACAACAAGGATTACAAAAGAAGGGTATTTGGCCTAGTGAGTAGGGCACCAGCCATGGAGTCAGGAGGACCTGTGATCAAATTTGGCCTCAGGCACTTGACACACTTACTAGCTGTGTGACCTTGGGCAAGTCACTTAATTCCAATTGCCCTGCCCTCCACCCTCCAAAAAAAAATAGCTCACAAGAGAAGGGGATGACTGATAAAATACTTATATCAAATATTTTCAAGGGTCTGATATAGAAATATGGGCAACAAGCAAAAATATGTAAGGCAATGAAGCCTTTCCTCCACTGATAAATCATCAAAGGTATGAACAAACAATTCTCAAAAGAATTGTAAAGTTTTAACAACTATAAGAAAAAATTCTCCCCCTGGAGTTTTTACCCTATACCTAGCAAATGGGCAAAGATGACAAAAGTAGGGAATAGCCAATGCTGGAGGGGTTGCAGAAAGACAGGTATATTAACACGCTGAGTTTTTGCTTGTGTTTGACTATTCCTGCATTAATCTTTTATATATATATATATATATATATATAAAATTAAATTTTATTTTCAGATCCAAGTTCTCTCCTCTGTAACTCTCCACCAATAATGAACAGTTGATGCAGCTGTGAATTTGTACAAATATTTCAGAAAGCAATTTAAAAAGAGGCAAGGAAAGTGACTAAAATATCTGTACCCTTTGGCTCAGAGATGCCCCTGCCAAGCATATACCTGGAGTTCTATGACAAAAAAGAAAGGCTCCATATATTCCAGAATATTTATAACAATCCATTTTTTTTCTTTTTTGGTAGTGGGAAGGAACTAGAAATAAAGTAGATAACCATTGACTGAGGGGTGGCTAACCAAGCTGTGGAATATTACTATGCTGTAAGAACCAATAGTGGTAAGGAACACAGATATGCATAGGAAAATTTATATGACTATAGAACAAAGTAAGCAAAACAAGGAAAACAATATATACAACGTATGTAACAATGTAAATGAAAAAAATAACAAAACAATGGAATCTTAGTGCTGCAAAATCATCCCTCTATGCTTAGCCCCAAAGAAGATATAGAAAGCACCTCCACCCGCTTGTTTTCAGGCATTGGGAGTGGGTTGGGATATAGAAATGGAACACTATACTGGATTTTTTCGATACTTGGTTAGTTTTGCTGAACTGTTTTCCCCCTCTTTTTTATTCTGTTACTAAGTGTGGCTCTCTGAGAGGGGGATGGGTGAGGACTACATTGGAAAATTTAGGTGATATAAAAACAAAAGATATCAATAAAATTTTATTAAAAAAGAAAGCGCATGGCTAATCTAATACTAAAAATGAAGGAACTCGGCACTTCTCAGGATCCATATCTATTTCACACTTACGTGACAGAAAAATAAAACTATCATCTTCTACATCTCCTGATACTTGGATTTTTATAGCCACAAACTTTTATAAAACTTACCTAAATACCATATATATAATATAATGTCTTCCTCGATCATGACAAAACTTTGTTTCTTCCCGCTTTGATTTCTGGGGCAGCTGGGTGGCATAGTAGATAGAGAGCTGGGCCTGGAGTTGGAAGACACATCCTTCTGAGTTCAAATGGCACCTCAGATACTTACTATCTATGTGACCCTGGGCAAGTCACTTAACCCTGTTTGCCTCAGTTTCTTCATCTGTAAAATGAGCTGGAGGAGATGGCAAACCACTCCAGAATCTCTGCCAAGAAAACCTCAAATGGGGCCACGGAGAGTTGGACACTACCGAAATGACTGAACAATAAGCTTTGATTTCTTATCCATTCAGTTAAAAGCAGATTTTTTCTGCACCATATTTAGCAATATCTTGCATGATGACCATTTGAAGAAATCATTTCTACTTTATCTGATACAAAGTAACACTTCCAGAAAATGCTGGACTTGGAGTAAGCAATCAAACAGCCAACAAACAGGCTTCTATTCCATATTTTCCATGTACCACAATGACTGTTCCAGATGTTGGGGATATAAAGAAAAAATAAAAGGGTCCCTCCCCTCTAGGATCTTAAGTTCAACTGGAGGATGCGACATGTGTCTATAAAAGAATATACAAACTACATATTTTTTTTTCTTTTTAAGAGAAGGCATTGGCAGTTGGAGTGCGTGAAGGAAGGCCTCATGTAGAAGGTTATACTTGAGCTGAGCTTTGAAGGAAACTCAGAAACTCACTATCTTTGTGACCCTGGACAAATCACTCAATCTCTCTGAGACTCAGTCTCCTTTTTCACAAAAGTGGAGGTAATAATAGTGTGTATCTCAAAGAATTGGTTAGTAAATCAGATAGGATAATGTATATAAAGAGATTTGCAAGACTTGAACTTCTATATAAATGTGTTATTATTATGTGTGATTTACTTGATTTATCAACTTCAATTAGCTACAGTAGAAGAGGGGGAAGGAAGGCAGTTAAAAACAGGGGTTTTGATTAGTCAATAGTCCTTTGCTCAGGCCCACATTCAGATGTACTCTATTCTTATTTACAGACGTCCTAACAAGGGTGGGAGCTGGGTGCCGAATGCTGGGTTTCCTTGGACACAGTAGATGAGGAATGGTAAATTGGAAGGGGTTGCTATAGGAAGGCATGCTGACAACAGTAATAAGTGACAGCTGAGAGCCCGACAGGAGCTGGGTGGGAGTAGCCAATAATTTATTTTACCAGAGACCCAAGAACTCAAAAAGATTTGCAGACTGAGGCCGATTAGGGTAAGGGTAACTATCTCTGTGTGCCCCTCCCAGGACCTCTCATGGTATCAGGGCCAAAGAGTTCATGATTTCAAGGAACTGTAATTTTATCAGTGAGGTTACTCTGTGCACTGAATGGTCTTTGTGTTTTTATAGCTGAAAAATTTATTACCCTGTGAGCAAACCTGTCCAAAGTTAGCTGGGCTAGGCCGGCTAAGAGGATAACCGTAGAATCTACTCCCTGACTCACTGCAAAGCCTTTCTGGCTTAGTAGGACCTGCCAGAGCTAAATACCATTACTACGATTACTTCTACTACTGCTGCTGCTTGTTTGTAAGCCACTTTAGGGCAGCCAGGTAGTGAAGTGGACAGAGTAGATAGAGTCCTACTAAAACAACACAAAGACCCTTTAAGTTCTGACCTTTTTAACAAGCCTGTAATGTGGATGCTATCATTGTATCTGTTCGGCAGCTGAGGCTGAGAGAACTCTGGTGACTTTTCCAGTGACACAGCTGACTTCAGTGTGTCTGAGGCAGGCAACGGACCCGGCTCTATCCATTGGCTCACACTCCACATCAGAAGGAGGCATAGAAATTGTGCTTTAGTGGAGGTCTATTCTGGCACAATAAAATAGCTGATATTGATAATGGTGGTCCTGTTACTAAAAAAAAATTATGTCTCTTGGGCAGAATCAAACAACAAATTGAGCAACAAAATATTGATTACAATCCTGCTATAAGCCACGCACCGAGCATATAAAGCAAAGGTAAAAACTATTCCTGCTCTCAAGGAGTTTAAAGTTGGGCTGGAAGAAATAACACATCTATGCATAGGCTTATACAAATGGATATGGGGTGATTTGGGGGGAAATACTGGTACTGAGTGAGGGGCTGAGATCAGGGAAGGCCTCAGGCAGAAACTGGCATTGGATTTTGGCTTTAAAGGAAACTAGGGATTCTGAGAGATGGAGGAAGGAGGGAGGAGAGCCTATGCTTTTGTCCTGGCATTGAACATACCTTTCTCTCTATAAGGTGCAGCACTGATGTCTTCACTGACACCACGGTTTGGGACTTTAGTAATAACAGTAGGTTCGTTTATGTAGTGTTTTATTGTTGGCAAAGTATTTTTATAAATACTCTCATTTGATCCTCACAATAAACCTAGGTGAGATTATTATCCTCGTTTTAAATATTACACCTTGACAGGTGGACCTGTAATCAGGAAAATTTGAGTTCAAATCCTGCCTCAGACATTTGCTCTCAGTGTGACCCTGAGCAAATCTGCCTCAGTTTCTTAATTTATGAAATGGGGATTATAGTAGCATCTAACACCAAATTTTTTGGAGTATAAAATGAGATAACATTTGTAAAGAACTTGATAAACCTTAAAGCGCCACAAAAATACAGTCTGTTACTGTTGGTGTTGTTATCTGCCAAGCCATCTAGCTGCCCCTTTGATCACACATGCCTTGAATGTAGTAGGCACTTCATGCTTGTCGGCTTGTTAAATTGTGGGTCTGCCTTGAAAAATTTGGCCACAGTAAAAGGTTTCTGAACACACGACGACCACAAATTAATTAAAAATCAAATGTGTAATGAATCCGGGGTGTTTCTGGAAGCGCTTGCCCCTGCAGCCTTGGTTCTGAACACAAAGCATGTGCGCTTTGCACTGTGCATGCCCTTGGGCCACGGCCAAGCCAAGAAATGCTGCCGAGATGGGCAGAGGGGTTGCTAGTGGACAGAGTTTAAGAAGCCCTGTAGGGTATGCAGTAGCCCATTCATGCCATATTTAGGGTGATTCTACTATGGAACCTAGCTGTATCTGTTTACTTGACACAGATTTGGGGTATAAGTTGTAGAGACCAGTAGTTGAAGATAGCAGAGATGCCAGGCTTAAGTCCCCAGAGGAAGGAGAGAGCTTGCTTATGCAGGTACTTTCCCTGGGAATTTCTTGGCCTCTGTGACCACAGTAGTAGAGAGACAGTGACAGAATGAGGTTCCCAAGGTAGGACATGGGCAAAGGCAAGATGAGCCAAAGAGATTGATTATGGGTAGATATCTCCAGGCGTGAACACAGTCTATGTATAAGCCAGAACCTGGGACTGTGGCCCATGGGTTACAATTTAAATTGGTTGAAGAGATCAGAAATGTGTGTGAGGACATCTTAGAACTATTTTTAACCACAAATGGTTAAAGGAGGAAAAATAAAACACATAAAAGGGAATGTCAACATGGTGCTATATAAAGGATGGATTTGGAGTCAGACGACCTGGATTAAATTACCCGTGTGACCTTGGGCAAGTCACTTAACCTTTCTAGTCTTTATTTTCCTCATTTATAAAATAAAGGTGTCAGACTAGATGGCTTTGGAGGTTCCTTCCAGCTCCTGATCCTGGGATCGATTTGTGTGGGAACGACTCTTTTCTTGAAGTCTCCAGATAAATGAGATAGCACAGTAGATATTTTCCATTCTTCCACACCTATTATTCTTTGTTCGATAACTATGCTGAACAATGTCTTTTGCATGATTGCTGTGGTGCCGCCGAGTGTGAACACTTAACAGGCACTCAATAATAAAATAATCACAGCAGTACTATTTTTACTGATAATAAAAATGCGAGGTCACTGGATTCTTGGAGTTAGTGCTTTTCTTTCCACAATAAGAGTGGGGAAATTCCATCTTCCCTTCTGTTTTGGGGTGTGTTAGTTTTGGAGGAGTTGTGGCTTTCCTGTCTTACAAATCCAGGCTTATATGTTCAAATCAAATTGTCTTTACTCAAAATTGAAAATTTGGCTCTGAGTAGGGATGCCTCTTGACTCACCAATGAAGCAATATATGCAGTATTCAAGCAACCATGCCTCACCAAACACCGCCATGCAAAAGCATTCTCAGGGGCATAACCAGCTAATTGAAACTACAGGGGGGATCAAAGTAGGCAAAGTGTTATTACTTGGTTTAGATTTTTGTCCAGGATATCGGAGTTGGCATTCTTTCTCTTGCAAAGGCTACCATGGGATTGCTAATGGCCACAGATGTTTAGCTTCAAGTCCCAGGTATTATCCAATAGTCCAAGGTCCCTTTGGATTCCCTGACTCCACGATGGGCCAGGGGTTTAGCACCATTAAAAACACAAAACAAAATAAAACAAAAACAAAACAAAAAAACAAACCTCTAAAAACACCATAGCTCCATGCAAAGAATCGTTAACAGGAGACTGGGGTTGTTCTTAAAAGCCTAAGCTTATACCACCCATCCATGTCTATGACTTTACAAACTTATAGAGCATAGTTGAAAGGCTTATATTCTAGGAGCTTAAAATAAACCTCCTTTTCCCCTTCATCCTCAGATATCTTGGATTTTTCTATCCTCTTTAAATAGATATTTAAATTGCAAAAGTAATGGTCCCTTTCATCTAGCATCTTCAAATCTAAGGCATTTTACTCTCAGTTTATCCCAATGCATTTTACTTTGTAAAGGTGTTCCTAATACCTTGCACTGACGACTGTAAATGAGATTATTCTCTATGTTTGATTTTCTTTTTCTACTTGAAATTAAATTAGTTCTTTATAAGACCTGGAGGGCAAATAGCTTCTGAAGGCCTTCAGTTAGTTTGATTGTCTCCCATTTAGCAAAGAGTGCTCACAAAAAGAGCTACATGGGGGAGGTAGGAACTGGGGAAACCGGAAGGAGCATGGGCCAGACTTCTCTGGCACTGGAGAGAGTGAGTCTTCCATTGGTGTTTCTGCACGGTGGGAGTTGTTTAATTTTTGTCTTTGGATCCATAGTAGGTCCTTGTTGTTGTTTAGTCATTTTTTACTCTTTTTCAATTCTTTTGGGTAAAAACCCTTTTGGGGTTTTCTTGGTAGAGATACTGGAGTAATTTACCATTTCCTTCTCCAGCTCAATTACAGATGAGGAAACTGAGGTAAACAGGGTTAAGTGATTTCCACAGGATCACATAGCTAGTAAGTGTTTGGGGCCAGATTTGAACTTAGAGCTTCCTGACTCCAGGGCTGGCACTCTACCTACTGTGCCACCTAGACGCTCATAGTTGGTCCTTAGTAAATGCTTATTGATTACTTGAAGAATTGATTCGACAGTCTGAACCCAAGGAAAAACAGTAAGTGATGGGGTAAAGATGGAAAGATGACTTATATTCTGGGCATGCTCTGTATAGGAAAGGAACATCACTAGTAAGTGAGCCCCAGACAAAATGCTAACCTCTGAGTTTTTATACTCCGTTCAAGGCTCAAAGGATTCATACCTAATCAGCAATAGGGTGTGACCCTGGGGCTTTACACCTAGTTAGTAAAAGGGTGTGTGCTTGGAGCTTTGCACCTGGTGAGACTTAATCAAAGACACTTAATTAATTTAGCATTCTAAAACAGTAAAAAAGTCCCGCCTTAATTACCAATACAAACCTCAATATTCCCATCCCTAAAATGGGAATAATAATACTTGCATTCTCCTTTGAAGGGAAAGAACTTGGTAAACTTTCAAACATCATGTAAATAACAAGGAAAATAGCTTAGATTTATTACAATTTGCAATGCACATCTTGAGTCCTACATTATCCTGTGGTGTAATAAAATGACCACTGATTCTCTAGTCAGCTGATTTGAGTTCAAACCTTACCTCTGATGCCCTGAGCTATGACATTGTGACCTTGAACTTAATCTCCTGGGGCCTCAGAGTCCTTATCTGATAATGAAGGGGTAAAACTAGATGGATTCTGAAATTCTCTGGTTAGAATGTAAGCTCCTTGAGGGCAGGGATTATTTTTCTTGCTGCTTGTATTTGTATTCCTAGGGTTTAGCCCAGAGCCTGGCACATAGTAAACTCTTAATAGATGCTGTTGACTAAATGACTAACTCCCAGCTCTCCATCTATGATCCTATGATCCCATAGTCCAATGGATTTGTACTCTGACTGATGTGGTAACTCACAGATGGCTGCCTATCCTCTGCCGCTCTTGTTGATGTCCTTGTATTGGTTCATGACAAGGGAGTTTGCCCTCCATGCTAGGAGCCTTCCTTGGCATTTCTTGACCACAGAAGGATAACCATCCCTGCTCCCTCCATGCCAGCCCATTTTCTAATCCCATCATGTATTTCTTTGGTCACTTCCTTGACCCTGCTTTTCCTACCACATAATTATTTGCTTGTGATGTGTTGCATATTGCTCCTGCCCACTATAGGCTCTTTTGTGCCCTCTAGGTCAGCCTTGATTTCAGTTCTTTAGAGACTGTGGTGTTTGAACACTCCTACCCAAAGAGCATCACAACAAGAATATTGGTATTAAGATTTTTTTTTTCGGGGAGAAGTTCGGGGTCATTAAAGTAACTTGGCAATTTCTTAAAGGCCATCCATTCTGTTCTGTTTGTCCTGCTGTGTTTTGAGCGCAGGATATTGTCTATTTTGGGTTTCTGAGACCCAAAATAGCTGCCATTTATAAAGCACTTTAAGGTCTATGAAGTGCTTTATTCATATTATCTCATTTTATTTAAAAAGAGTCTAAAAACCACCTAAGGCAGTAAACACCTCCTCTATGGGCTTATTGGAGAGATTTGGCAGCCGAGAGTATCACTAGTTTAGAATATAAACTAATTTTTAAGTTCCAATGGAGAAGGATGATGGAAGATTAACAGCATTATCAAATTATGTCCTTATAAACAGCAGAAGCAGCGGAAGGAAAAAAAGAAAAAGAAAACTTGGCAAGAGACCCAACTAAGAAGCATCATTCCAGGGCCTTTTAAGGATGAAACTGGAAAGAAAGAAAGAGATAAAGAAAGATGATGATGATATTAATATCTAACATTTATATAGCGCTTACTGTGTGCCAGGCACTGTGCTAAGTGATTCACAATTATTATCTCAATCGGTCCTTACGACCACCATCGGAGGTAGGTGCTACTATTTTTATAGATGAGGAAACCTAGGCAAACAGAGGTTAAGTGACTTGTCCAAGGTCACCCAGCTAGTATGTATCTGAGGTCAGATTTGAACTCAGGGCTTCTTGACTTCAGGAAAACATCCATAAACGTGTTTCTAACAAATTCTTTTTGTCATTGAAGTCAGTGAAGATAGTATATTTAGATTCTAACATCAAATTCTGAGTGTGTAATTTGTGAGAAAAGTAATTTCAAATGAAAATCTCAGGTAATTGAAATAAATTGTTAAAATACTTTGCAAGTAATTACAGTTTCATATCCTGAATGTAGACAAATCTTTTCAAAATTCATTTTAGTGATTTTTTTCCAAAACAATAAATGAAATAGAGTCTTGGGTGATTATCTGGAGAGATCTATTTTTAAAAGGTGAGTTAATGTTTCCTGTTGGAGGAAATGAGAATGCACATGCACAGATAAAGAAACTGTTAAAGTAGCTTTCCTATTGTTACACAGCTAATAAGAAACAGAGCTGGGGGTGCAGCTAGGTGGCGCAGTGAGTAGAGTGCTGGCCTTGGAATCAGGAGGACCTGAGTTCAAATCCAGCCTCAGACGTATGACACACTTAACTAGCTGTGTGACCTTAGGCAAGTCACCTAACCCCAATTGCCCTGTCTTCCCCCCTCCAAAAAAAAAAAAAGAGTTGGAATTCAAACCCAAGTCTTCTGACATGAGATCCCATGCTTTTTTTTTTTCCATACTGCTCTTTAGAAACCATATTCAAGTGTTTCTCAAAGTTTATATGTATGTCCACATACATCCATTTATTGCAATGAATAACATCTCATGCCAATGGAAAATATGTGAATATAGATCTCGTATATATGAATATGTATATACGTACATATTCCCTTAATTTCTTTGTGCCTTGCAAACTTGGCACTATAATGAGCATTATACATGTGTATGTGCATGCATATGTGCATATATATTGTGTATGTATGTTTATGAATATATGTATATAGTATACACATAAACTTATAAGCAGTATGTTTATAAGCATCAACAGTATAAACAGTATAAATGTGAATATATACATACACATATATACACATACACACATCTGTATGTATGTATCTACGTATACTGTTTCCTGTTTGTTAGTGTTCTCTAAGGAGATCATAAACTCCTTATGGACAGTAATTGTGTTTTGTCCTTCTCGTTACTTTCCCATAGCACCCAGAATAGGCTACATAGCAGGTTCTCATCAAATACTTTTCAATTGGCTCATTGAATATAACACATGATTAGATGCATGCTGACAGGAAGTTTAATGAGTGAATTTAAGCCAGGAAAATAATACGAAATTCTCTTCACCATATTATCTGTCGTGTAGACGTTCCACCATTATGAAATCAGTATAGTTTACTAGAGGCAATATGGCACAACGAATAGACTTGCTATGAAGAAGACCTGAATTCAGATCTTGTCTCTGGCACCAGCTGTGTCTGGTCTCTCTGTAATCCTTTGGCAACTCCCTGAAATCTATCCAATAAGTTATAGACAGGCCACGACCTGGGTTGTTGGAGAGAGTTTCCTTGCTGGCAAAATCATAGATTATCAATGTCTGTTTCATGTACAGAGAAATGATCTTGTACCAAGTCCCATTTTCTTATTGCTATATATTATAAAATTGAAAATATGTCACCAGGGGTTCAAAACAAAATACAATCAAGCAAACAGACAGTCCCCAGTTGCCTGACTTGGGAATTTTTAGTAGAAAAGGGTAGTTTGTAATAGAGTCTTGTCTTATAACCCACTGTGTACTTTAAACCTCTACCCAAACTATTCCTACTGGGACTTGCAGCCATAATCAGAGTTCTTGCTTTTGTTCCTCTCAAAAGAACCCTAAATTTTATTTTTAAAATCAATGAATGCCTTCCCAACATAGCAAAAGCACTCTAGGCAACTTTCGACATCTTTCTTCCCTATGTCCCTTTAACTATCTAAACTGGTTCTTTACCTGGTCAGGCTGAATACTAGATGAGGATGGGAATGAGTAAGAATATTAAAGTCTGCCAGTTGTCTTATGGGGTACTGTGTATTTGAAATAAATGTTTTGATTCATTCCCTCATTCATTTACTCACTCATTCACTTGTTTATTATATATGTATGAGTGTCCTGTAACAGATGTGAATTATTGGCTTGAGAAGCCTATGAAAATTAATATTAATAACCAGTCTCAATCCTGGAAAACAGACAATGGGACATTAAGTCCCTCCTTTCGATAGAGGTGAAGGTGGAGGGCTTTAGGTACAGAATGTTGCATATGCTGTCAGACATAGCTATTTTGTAGTTTTTTGCTTAACTGGTTCTCTCAGCTATATGTGAGGGATTAATTGGTATGCATGTGTACATGTGTGTGTATGTGTGTTAAGAGGTTAGCATTTGATATATTAGGAAATGACCATTGTGTGAAGTCACAAATCGTAAATAAAATAGTAAAAATAAGTAAAGCCCATGGTCTAGAAAAAAACAAACGAACAGGAGATTGGTACTTTTGAAAAAAACACAATTTTAATTAGAAAAAAAGTGATTTAAAAAGATATATAATTTAAAATCAGTACAGGCATTATCTTTTCTAGGCATGTGTGTTCCCTCTGAGTGTTTATCTGTGTATATACAGACACATATATATTTTTAGTCTTTAAATGTATATAATGAATATGCTCACCAAATTTCAAACAGATTTCAGGTCAAGTGATTTGGAACAATCAACATGCACATTTTAAGTGATTTTCCAAATCAAGATTCTCTGTGTGTTTAGAGCTTCAAGGATGGCAGCCTTGAATTCCAACTCTTTGTTTCCAATATTCCACTTTCTTTCTCTTCAAATAAATTTTATTGATATTGTTTGCTTTCATATAACTAATATTTTCAAATGTATCCTCTCCCCACTACCCCCATGCCCAAGAGCCTTTCCTTATAACAAAGAGCAAAACAGGAGGAAAAACCACAGAACAAAACTAACCAAGACGTCATAAATGTCTAACATTGTATGCAGTGTTCTGAACCCATAGTCTCCCACATTTTCTAAGAAGCGGCAGGGAGGAAGGTGCCTTCATACACACACACACACACACACACACACGCACACACACTCACACACACACAGGGATATATATATACACATACACACACGTATATATGCATGTATATAATCTTATTTGGGGTCAAACTATTCTACGCTCAACCTTTATGTTTATAAAAACCTACACTTAGACGTAGCAAAGTGTAGGTTTTCATAAATACACCAGAATTTAAGGACAAATTGGATTTTATACGAAATCTTCCAGCAATATGAAGATACTTCACCAGAGGATCTCCAAGCGCTCTACAGATCTAACCATTTACTTTTCCATCACAAAAACCGAAGCACAAGGAAACCATTTTCTTTTCCTATAAGGCAGAGCTCGAGCCCCAGTTGAAATGAGCCTGTGTCTGCTTATTCTCCATTTCAAGGCCCTGTTTAGCTGACCACTACTTCCTTTCTCCTTGGGGGAAATCGATGCATAATGAAATTATCTGAACTCATCTCTGGTAAATAAATTGCAGAAATCATTCATGTTTTGAGGCATCTAAGTAAACTGATCATCCATATGTAAAATTTTGTTTCTTTTTTCATCCCTTCCCCCCTTCCCCAACTGCTTATATGCTTTCCTATTCATACACACAAATATTTACAAGATATATTAACAGACTAAACATACATCACATAGGAAGCATCAACACATGGTTTTTAAGGTAACATTTCAAAAGCACACATGGCATATGCCATATTTTAATCACAAACATGAAATTGATTTAACTTCCTGGGAATAAAGTGTAGTAAGTTAAAGGACAGTTTGGCATGTGCAGGGTGGGGAAGGAGGGTTAGCAAGGGTGTGATGGGAAAGGGATGTCCAGAGAATTCCATGGGGGCAGTTGAGGGTGGCTTCCCCAGGACCTCCAGAGGACTGTGAAGTGAGGTATGAGATGATACTTTCCTGGGAAGGAAGTCTACCCCTACCATGTTTGCACCCTGGGCCGGAGCCCTGTTGGCATTATGCTAGTTATTGCCTTGTGCCAACATTTACATAGTGTTTCACCCTGCAACTTAAACTGGTAATGGAAGCAAGTTTTCAAATGCGGGCTGGATTTTCAGGTGGTTGCCTAAATTTAGCCATTAAAATGTATCAAGCTAGAAGTGAACATCGGTAGAAGCCACGTGCTTACATCTGGTCACATATTGTGCAAATGTGCAGACACTGACAATATTTGTGTGTGTACAGCTAAGAGACACTTGGCAAATTATGCTGGAAAATACAATTTGAATACCTGCACTGACAGGTTTGCCCTTGCAGAATATTTGGCCCTTTCTGGATGCTTTTTATCCTGCCTCTCTAATTTGTATTTAGATTTTGAACCTTCTTTGCAGGAACCGTGTCTAATTCAGAGTTCTGTGCCCCATCGGGCAGACTGTTAGTCCGGAGTAAGTGTTTATCATCATCTAAAGCCTGAAAGGAAATAGGATGCAATCACACATGCCCAAATCCTGAATTTACATGTGGCTTTTAAAAATGCATAGCTCCTGAAGTGAGCCCTTTAAAAAGGGCTGGGTGCACAATATGGGTCTCTTTGCTGAGGCCCATCACCTTAATATTCTTCTCTCTATTTCCACTTCTAATCCATGTCCCCTTTCATACCTTCCAGATCAAAACTATTTCTTAATAATCATTCAATTCCTCCAAAAGATAAGATGTTTGTGACTGATAAATATTTACTATTCAGAGAGAAGATGGAAAGGTAAAAACAAAGAAATTGGGAAAGGGGTCAGATGGTTATAGAACAGCCTTCCAAAGACATAGGTGAATAACTATGGGTTAGCTAAAGTTAGCTAAAGAACTTTAATTTTTAAAGCTTTGAACCAAATAGAGATTTCATTAAAAAAATTCACTCTTACTTCCTATATCACTTCCCTTCAGTCCTGTCAAATAATCTTGACAGTTCTGGGAAAATAAAACCTTTCTTTCAGAATTTCTAAACACTTGGAATCTTCATGCAAAAACTTTTACCTTGTGACCTTGGGCAAGTCATTTAACACTTCTTGGGCTCAATTCTCTCACTTGTAAGACAAGGAAGTTGATCTAGATGGCCTCAGAGGACCTTTATAGCTTTACATCTAGGATCCTAAGTGATTCTATTTTGTGCCTATTTATGGCACATTTGGGTTAAGGTATCCAATCACATCACCATGATAAGTGCATTACAGGCTCCAAGACTTATCCAAGTACCCTGAGAAACAGAGAAAGGAAAGCAATGGCCCAAATTGTGGGGGAACATGTGCGTGGATGCATATTATTCACCTAGAATTTGTCCTAATAAGAAGCTTCAAAAGTGACTTGCATAAGCTGCTTCGAAAATAGCTTCAAAAAATTTTCTGGCTACTCAGCTTTCCTCAAGAATTCTCCAGCACAGACCACAAAAAAGTGTCTAAGACAGGTATCTGATTCTTTTTCTTTTCCTTTTATTTTTAATTTGTGGAATAAAACAAGCATTTCTATAACATAGTATAATTTTAAAAGGATTGCATATGAAACTGCAAATCTATTATGTACAACTCTCTATTCCTTTTAAATATATAAAAAGTTATCATGTAAATTTCCTCCCCCCTCTTTTTTTCTATTCTCCCTGTCCCACACTAGAGATGGATACCATTAGACACAAATAGATTTTATACATACACATACACATATGTATATATGAAATTATTCTATACATACTTTTATTTATCAGTTCTTTCTCTGAATGCAGATAGCTTCTTTCTTCATATATCCTTTATAGTTAATTTGGGAACTTATAATAGTCAAAAGTCATTTACTCAAAGTCATTCTTGAAACAATATTGCTGTTACTGTATACGGTGTTCTCTTGTTTCTGCTCATTTTGCTCTTTGTTATTTTGTGCAAGTCTTTCCATGCTTTTCTAAGATTGTTAGCTCATCTAATAGCACAGTAGGATTCCATCACGATCACATACAATTCCTCAGTTGATGGGCATCAATCAGAGGGCCTGATTCTCAAAAATCATGGAATTTTAGGGCTGGAAGTGATCACGAATGTCATCTAGTTCAAGCCTTTCATTTGCCAAAGGTTAATGAGTCTTGTCCTGAGAGGGTAATGGTAAGCTCCTTCACTGGATTACAATCTAATTCGTGCTCCTTACCAGCAGTGACTTTTTTCTGTCTTTTTAGAGCTTAGTACAGTGCCTGGAGCATAGTAGATAGCTGATAAATGTTTGTTGCCTGACTGACTGTACCGTGTTCTGTCCTTCCTGGTGTCTTTTATGAATTGTTACACCAGCTTTCTAATGGTTCTCTCTCCTTTCTGTCTTTCATCTCTCTATTCCATCCTTTGCACAGATAGCAACATATGCTACAGCAGAGGTCTTATGCCATTCTCTTGCTCAACAATCTCCAGCAGCTCCCCATTGCCTAGAGGATAAAATACAATCCTTCCGGTTTAGTGTTTCAAGCCCTTCACAATTTGACACTAGCCTAGCTTTTGACACTTATTTCACCTTTGACCTCTTTGAGCATTCAATGATCCAATCAAACTGGTGTACTGGTGGTTTGCTACCTTGGGCATCCCATCTCCCACCTCTGTGGCTTGTGATTGCACAAGCTGTTTACCGTGCTTGGAATACACTCCTTCTCCCCCTCCACCTCTCAGAATGGTTAGCTTCCTTTAAAGTTCAGCTCATGGACCACTTTCTCTATAAAGCCTTATTTGATCCATGTACTTTTCATAATAAAAATTATCTTGTATCTAGATATCTGTGTATATATTATATCCTCCAGTAGAATCTAAACTCTTTGAAGGCAGGGGCTATTTCAGGTTTTACTTTGCACCTCCAGCAACTGAAACAGTACGTGGCATAAAGAAGGTGTTTTAACAAATGCCAAATGAATTTCATAGATAAAGGCACTGAGGCCCCGTGTCTTGCTTCAGCTGGTCAAGACTAAAGGAAGCCATACAGGTGCCCTGCATTATTTTCTTTCCACTCCCTAAGGCTGCCTTCCCATAGCCCCCAAACCTGTATTCCTACTTCTATCTAGTTATAATTGTCTCCACAGAGCTTGAGGGCCTGTGAAAAAAGTAGAGTCTTTGATAATTCTCACAGCTCTGTCCTTATGTGGGAACAAGTCATCTGGGGTTGCTCATTCTTGGAAGGGGCTTCCTATGCCAATGTGCCAAGATCAAGGGCCCAGAGTTTCACTATACCCCCTTGCTACTATTTCTCTTATATTTCCCTTCTGAAATCTATGTTTTTCTTAGGCTCTTAGGAAGTGAGAGCTAATGGGAGAAACCAGAGCTTAGAAAACGGCATCTAGGAAACTGACCTTGAAATGGCCTGACCTTGTTCTCCCAACTCACTGATCTTTGATGGGAAGGAGACATGGGACCCTTCTACAGATAAATAATTCAATGGATGATTTCAGTAGATAAATCTACAGCTGGAAGAGACCTCAGAGGTCATCTAGTCCATCTGTAGATGAGACCAGGCATGTCGTCTCATTTCAGAAATGAGAAAATAGAGACCCAGAGAGTTTTAAATGATTTGCCCAAGGTCACACAGGGTCACAGGTGGGATCTGAACCCAGGTCCTTGGATCACAAAGCCAGCACTGTTTTTATTGTACCACACACTGCCTCTTAGTTTTATGGGTATCTTCCGCTTTTATGTCACCTTCATTTCAGAGTACATTCCTCCCTTCTCCCCTAACCGATGGACCATATCTTACGATAAAGATAAAACAGCAGTTCTGTGAAAGCAACCGATGTATCAACCACATCTGACGGTATATGTGATATTCTAGTCCTAGAGTGTCTTCTACCTGGGTAAAGAGGGAAGGGCAGAGTATATGTTCTCAGCTGTTCTACAGGATCAAATTTGGATATTATAATTATCAAGTATTAAGTTCCTTCCTTCTTTGCTCCCTTTTCCTCTTTATTTCTCTCTTTTTTCTTTCTCACTGCCATCTTCTTCTTTCTTGCTATTAAAACATCTGGTACAACTGCTTTAATATGTATAGATTTAGAGACAGAGGGGACCTTAAATAACTCAATTGAACCTCATTTTACAGATGTAGAAACTGAGGCCCAGAGAAATGAAGGGGCTTTCTCAGGGTTTTATCTAGTATATATCTGAGGTGGGACATGAACTTCTTGAGCAGATCTAGGGGTCAGACCTAGGACTCTATCCTCTGCACCACATTGTCTCTCCAAAGACACAAAAAAAGTTATTGTGGTTTAATTGGTTTGGATATCCCTTTGTCTAGTGCCCTTCAATAACTTATTCATCTTCAAAAATGGTTGGAGCAGAAGCATTTCATCCTCTAAGAATAAAGTGAAGACAATCTCCTGTAAGCTTAACAAGGTTTATTCGATTCAATTCAATGAACATTTCTTAAGTGCCTTCTACATACCAGCCACATAGATCACTGGAGATACAAGAAAAAGAAAGACAGTCCTTACCCTCAAGGAGCTTACAATCTAATGGGAGAAGATGTTAAATAAAAGCTGCAAAGGGGTGTAGGGTGCTAGGGGTTACCCAGCATGGACGATGGACAATGAAGAGTTACCTAGAAAGTTCTAAACCCTCTATAAAAGAAGAGTTTGAGAAGTTGACTGCTCTTCCCTCACAGAGAAGAGGCAACTGAGGGAAGTGAAGTGTTGAGTATCAAAAGCTGAGTTAATCTGCATAGTGATGAGATTTCTGGTCATTACCTTATTCTGGAGGAGGTGCGATGTTCAAGGAGAAGTTGAAACCAAGCAGAACCACTAATAAAAAAAATAAAAGATGGTTTTTGGACGATAGACATAGAGTCCAGCCCCAGATTTATGACTCACACTTTGCATTTTGGTAGTAAGTCTTATTGAAGAAGCCAGCCACATCCTAAGGACACAAGTACAAAGAATGAAACAATCCCTACTTATAAGTAGCTTACGTTTTAGTAAGCAAGAAAACAATTACATATGTAAATATATACAACAGAAATATGAAGGCAAGCTATGCAAAATGGCTAAATGCAAGACTGTTGTTGTTGTGTTCGTCCTTCATTCTTGAAGAGGTAAATACAAGATAGCTTGGGAGAAAGGGCACTGGCAGCTGGGGGATCAAGAAAGATTTCATGCAGAAGATGCTGATGGAGCAGCATCTTTGAGGAAGAGAGGGAGTCTATGAGGTGGAGTTAAGAAGGGAGAGTGTTCTGGGAACAAGAGAAAGTCAATGCAGAGGCAAAGAAATGGGGAGATCAAGTGCACAGGATGAGGATCAGAGAGAAGCCTGATTTGCCTTGCCCATAGAGTATGGGAGAGAGAGTAACATCCAATGAAGTTGGAAAGATTGGTTGAGACTGAGCTTTAAAAGCAAAACAGAAGGATTCATATTTTACCCTAGAGGCAAGAGGGAGTCACGGGAGTTGGTTGAATGGAAGAGTCACATGGTCAGATTTGTGCTTAAAGAAAATTATTTTGGCAGCAGTATATAAGGTGGATTGGTACCGTGAGATACCTGAGGCAGGTTTGAACAGGATGAGAAAGAATGGATGAACTGTGATCAGTACTGTAGGAGAGAGTATACACATTTCAGTTCCCAAATCATCCAAGTTTTAAAGTGGGTCTTGTTTCTCAACTAGATTGTGAATGCCTAGAGAAACATTATATTTCTTTTACATCCCTCTTGGTGTTTCCCATTTTGAATATTCAATAAATGCCTGTGATATGAATGAATAAATAGACATCTGCCTTTCATGCCAACCAGACCAATCTCAAATCCTGATTTTCATATATAAATATATGTGGGTGTGTGACTGTGAGTATAATATTTCTACTTTCAGCACTCTTAGAATCTTAGAATTGATATCTCTCATCCAGGGGTGTATGCTGGAATAAGCTCATACCAGCTGGTGAGCCAATTGTTAAATTTTCAGAGTAAGCATTTTACACCTTGGAGATAAGCAAATGCTATAAATCAGGACTTCACTTATTGTTTTGTTGATTGTCCAGACTTAAGGAAGTCATGGGGAAAATGATAATAATGCAGATAAAACTTGAAAGTTTGTCATGCATACATTCTTCTTTTTCTGGAGATTCAGTTGTTAAACATTTACCAGAATACCACTGCTCTCACCTCTTAGTAGATGTGGATATGAACAAAGATATAAAATAGACATATAGCTCTTTCTATTTCCATAACTCTTAGAACTGGTTTTAATTTAAATACCAGTGGTGTCCTATTTTGGCACAGATGTAACAAGTCTGATACAAAAGAGGAAAACAAGTGTTCAGTATCTATGAAAGGCTTCATCTCCTGATGCCTTTGCATTGGCTAATAGGTTACTAGCTAGCAAAAGTAATCAGTGTGGAACAGCAGTGTAAAGAGGTGTACTGTGTCCTCACATTGCCCCCAGGCAAAGCTCATGCTGGGACATAAAAAAGCAAGCAAACAAAACCATCTGATTTGCCATTTGTTGCCAAATATGTGGAGTTTGTGCATTTGAGCCAGACATCCCTTTGGGTAATAAGGTTCAGGTAGGGAAGGCAGGCATATTCACATAAGGCAGGTGGTGTTTTCCTATCAGTTGGGAAATATACACATTTCCGGAAAAAAAAAAAAACAAAACAAAAATTTCTCCCTTTAAATACATTAACTACAAGGAAGAGCCTCAATAAATAAGGAGTTGTGATTTGGGCTCATGGAAGTTTATTCTAAGTAACATAAAGCATAATGTTCTCTTTACTCCATATTTAAAGGAAATTTCCTTTGAAGGTTGCTCAATGGTGCTTCTGCTTTCTCTTCCTTCATCTTCATTAAAACTGATAAATTTATTTTATGACTATACTCCATGGTCCAGTGACATGGGACTTTCCACAGTTTTTTGAACTCAGCACTCCTCTCTTGGGATTCCTGGCTTCACACAGGCTGTTTCCCATGCCTGGAAGGCCCTTCCTTCTTAACTTTACATTCTGGAATTCCTGGCTTCCTTTAAAACTCACCTCAAATTCCACCTTCCGCAAGAGGCCTTTCCTGGCCCCCTTTACTGCTAGTGCCACTCCTCAGAGACGACCCTCCATTGACATGGTGGATAACTTGTATGTACACTTCTTTGGATGCTGTCTCCCCCATTCGAAGGTGAGCGCTTGTAGCACAGAGCCTACACTTTTCCCCCCCTTTATATCACCAGTGCTTTGCACAATGCTTGGGATATAGTAAGTGCTTAATAGATGCTTGTTGTTGACTGACAGGATAGCTATGAGGTATAGGCAATATAGAAAGTAGGTTTACACAAACATTATTTAGCTAAAATAAATATATTGTTATATACTTATATTATTATGTGTGAATATGAAGAACCAGTAGAGAGGTCAAGGTTGAATATGTGTGTATCTGTGTCTGTGTATGGGGGGAGAGAGAGGGGGGAGAGGGAGAGGGAGAAGGAGAGGGATGGGGGAGGGGGAAGGGGAAGGGGGAGGGAGAGGGAGGGGGGAGAAGGAGGAGGAGAAGGAGAAGAAGAAGAAGAAGAAGAAGAAGAAGAAGAAGAAGAAGAAGAAGAAGAAGAAGAAGAAGAAGGAGGAGGAGGAGGAGGAGGAGGAGGAGGAGGAGGAGGAGGAGGAGGAAGAGAAGAAGAAGAAGAGAAAGAAGGAGGAGGAGGAGGAGGACAAAGAGAAGGAGAAGAAGGAGAAGGAGGAGAAGGAGGAGGAGGAAAGGAAAGGGGAAGGGGAAGGGGAAGGAGGAGAAGAGGGGTTGCTTGCCAGAGCAATATCAGTGGGAACAAATGGGAGGATGGAGTCAAAGACATAGAAAGAAGACCAGTATTGGCCCTTGACATCTTATTCTCTGAGATACAAGAGGACAGAACAGGTGAATACACTAAAAACATTTTGTGGTATAGAGAAAGGAGTTGAGGAAGCTAATTCCATCAGACGTTCCATATTTTTGTAGTAAAGTCAATGACTGTGTTTGTGAGGCAGGAGGGTGGGGGTAGGAAATAAAGGACTGAGGGAAAGGTTTGAAATAGTCGTGGTGGGGAATAAGAAAGAGCATCGATGAGAGAAGAATAAAGGGATCGCTGAGTGGCAGTTTGGCATTATGGAAGTCCACATGACTTCATTATTGTCTCCGGTGACCCACAGTGTGGCTTAGGAGCAGGAAGGTGAAATCGGATCGTGCGTTGTCAGAGTTGAGAGGATGGTGGAAGGTCTGGAAGGCAAGGGGGTCTTGGATGATGGTTAATGAATCACATTCTTTTGATGTGAATGTACCACTTCTTCTTCCCATGGGAAAATTTTTTTTTTTTTGTTTTTTGGCAGGGCAATTGGGGTTAAGTGACTTGCCCAAGGTCACACAGCTAGTACATGTGTCAAGTGTCTGAGGCCAGATTTGAACTCAGGTCCTCCTGACTCCAGGGCCCATGCTCTACTCACTGTGCCACCTAGCTGCCCCTACCCATGGGAAAATTTACATGAAGCGATGCATTGTAAGATGTATAACCAGGAAAACAGTGACTACGATGACATAAATGGAATGAAAACTAACAACGACCAAACCAAACCAAACCAAAACAAGACTGAATGTTGAACAATAATAGTGACCTGGCTAGACCCTGGAGATGAGAAGAGAAGATGCAATTCTGACCCTTAAACGGCAAACCACTTCAGTATCTTTGCCAAGAAAACCCCAGACGGGGTCACGAAGAGTCAGACACGGTGAAATGACTAAGCAACAACTTACAGGAGTGGGGAGCTATGGATAGGGAGTATTGCATTTAGTGTCAAATTCAGTTTATGTATTGGTTAGTTTTTCTGAACTGATGGGGATAGACTGTAGGTCCTCGAGTCAGGAAGTCCCAAGCTCAAATCTTGTCTCGGAAACTTACTAGCAATATGATCCTAAGCAAGTCACTTAACTGCTCTCAGTCTCAGTTTCCTCATCTGTAAAATGGGGGCAAAAATAGCATTTACCTCACAGGGTTGTTATGGGGATCAAATCAGATAATAGTGCCTGGCACACAGTAGGGGCTTAATAAGTGCTTATTCCCTCCTTCCCCCTCTTTTTTCTTTATTTTTTTTTTTAACAAGGAATGGCTTACTCAATAGGGAGGAAGAAAGGAATATTTTTAGACACAAAGGTGATGTGAAAACAAAATGTGTGAATCTTAAAAATGATTCCTTTTCCCCTTCCCTCCATAGCTCCAAATCTCACATCTGCGATGATTCTGACCATCTCTATTATCTCTGTGCCTCCTGCTCTGTGGGTGTGGGATCAACCCATGTTTGGTGAGCTGACTCATATGTAGTTTTAAAATAACCCAAAATCAAAATAAATTTATAGTGGCCAGTAGTTAGATAAGTAATGCAAAAGTGGGCTGTGCTTCAAATCAGTTGATTTACTAGATTTTAGATTTGAAGGAAGGGAATATATAATTAAAAAAAATCTTCCTCACCGTGGTAGAGTAGAAAGAGTGTTGGATCTGGAGTCAGAGGACCCAAATCGAATCTTGGCTCTGACACTTAGTACCTGTGTGACCTTGGGTAGGTCATTTCAAATTTCAATTTGGATTCAATTTCCCCATCTATAAAATGAAGGGATTGGACTAGATGATATGGAGGAGGAATTCCCTTCAAATGCAGGATAATCCTATCCCCAGGGTTCAAACAATGCTTTGCCCAGAGGAGGCATGGCTCAGTGAACAGAATGCTGGCCTGGAGTCAGGAAGACTCACCTTATTGAGTTCAAGCTATGTGACCTTGGGCAAGTCACTCTGTCCTGTTTGCCTCAGTTTCCTCATCCGGAAAATGAGCTGGAGAAGGAAATGGCAAAGTGCTCCAGTGTCTTTCTCAAGAAAACCCCAAATGGGGTCATGAAGAGTCAGACACAACTGGACAACAGCAACAACAATAAATATTTGGACAGAAGAATTTTTTTTTGGCGATATAAAGTGAGCAACATTTTGGTTATTTCTGAAATAAGGCATTTTAAAGCATATATTTTGATTCATATTACTTGTTAACTGTCCAACTCCCCCTTTAATATCCAGTATTGTCAGATCATTGCCACTCAAACCCTGTCAAAGAGATAGCTTTACAAGAGACAAGTTCCATGGAATTGGAAGGAAAAGGACATGGAGTATATGGTATATACAGAGTAAGCCCCAGAAAGCTGACCAGTGGTTTCATTATCATAAGCATGTATAATTTCTAGAGGATTGTTACTATCTATTAATTCCCAAAGGGTCAAACGTTATGCTGCATGCCGATGTATTGCTAAGTTGCTTTCAATAATTAATAGAAAGTACAAGTTTTAAATGAGATACAGTCTGTGATATAAGTGGCAGAGTAAGCTTGCAAATCTATTTGATTTTGTCTCCCTAGCATTTATGTAGTTTACTTTTTTAAAAAATGACAGTTTCAACTTAGATAAGTGTAATATTAATTAAGGTGGGACTTTCTTGCTGTTTTAAAAGGATTAATTAAGTGTCTTTGATTGAGCCTTACTAGGTGCTAAGCCCCAGGTCCAAACACCTATCTACTAGGTGCTTAAGCCTATGTGGGCATGAAGCCTTCAGGGTCCTAAGGGGAGTTGCTAAGAACAGAGACAATAGTAGGAGCCTAAATTCTGGTTGCTCACATGATGTTTGATGACGGCTAAAGAGGGTATAAAAAGCTAGAACAGAGCTATTTGCGGCGACTCTTACTCTTGGAGGCATGTTGAAGTGGAGACTCTGGGCAGCTGTAGTTAAGAGCCCTCCAGCTTGTAAACCCGGATGTTGGGACTTTGTTAAACTCTCGTTAACTATGCATTGAGATTTGAATCAGACAACATCTGTCTGTTGATGTTTGTAATTTGTATTTGCTCTGAAGTTCAGGGTGCTGGCTTTTTCCCCTGAACTAAGTGAATGATATTTGTATGCTGGATTAAAGTAAGATTGTTAACCCTTTAATGTTACTTTCCTTAGTAAAGCAGATTAAAAGAACCTGTGTTGGCAGCTTTCTGTGTGCGGGTTGTTGGTGGGTCTTACATCCCTACAGCAGCTGCTAGCAGATTGTTGGCAACAATAAGAAAGGAAAATGTTGGGGCTCTTCCAACATGTTTTCTTATCTCTTTATCCTCTTCTGCCTTTCGAAGACACCTCAACTCTTGAATGGGTGTCACTGGATATGGAAAAGATGTCAATGTTGTTCTTAATTATCATCCCTCCCATTAAGATGATTTTCTTTATCTTGTATCTTTCATCAGATACTGTTCTTAAATAAGGATTACCCCATATTTTAGAAAAACAAAACCAGCAGGATGCAGGAAATTTTCTTTGTCCATTCATTCGGTAAGCATTTATTTATTTATTTATTCATTTATTTATTTATTCATTCATTTATTTATTTTGCTTTTTTGGGGACAGGGCAATTGGGGTTAAGTGACTTGCCCAAGGTCACACAGTTAGTACATGTATCAAGTGTCTAAGGCCGGATTTGAACTCAGGTCCTCCTGACTCCAGGGCTGCTGCTCTACTCACTGCACCACCTACCTGCCCCAATAAGCATTTATTTAGCACCTATTCTGGGCAAGACCCAACACTGCTTCTTTTATATTGGAGGCCCTGTGGTGAAAGGGAAAGAAAGGTGAACTTGGAATCACAGTGACTGAGTTTGAATCAATTCCTGCCTTACTGTACAAAATGGCAGGGACTGGGCCAAGTTCATCTTTGTGCCATGTTTTACACAGAGTAGTAATTCAAGAATGGTTTGTTGGTTTGTTGAATTCGTTTAGAACTTTCTAAAAAAAAAATCACAGCTACGTGGCTAGATAGCTAGGGAAGCTAGGTGTCATAGTGGATAGAGTGCCGGGTCTGGACTCAGGAAGATTCACCTTCCCGAGTTCGCTGTGTGACCCTGAGTAAGTCACTTGACCCTGTTTACCTCCATTTCTTCATCTATAAAATGAGCTGGAGAAGGAAATGGCAAACCATTCCAGTATCTTTATTAAGACAATCCCAATTGGGGTCTAGAAGAGTGGGGACACAATTGAAAAATGACTGAACAGCAACAAAAATCACAGCGAATGAATAGTAAAATTTTAGATACTCTGGTTATAAAAGCAGAAACAAGCAAACGATAGGAACTTAGTGATTCTTTGGGGATATGTGAATACCAACAAAAGGTAGTCCCAAACTGGGGGTAAGTAAGATTATAGCTAGAACTTAAATAATCAAACGATCTCTAATTTCCCCAGTGGGTAACTTTTCTACCAATTCCAACCACATATAATTTAGGAGACCTTGCGTGGTAGTTGCCTGAGGCATGTAGAGATTTAACATTGTCCATAGAGTAAATTTCAGAAGTGGGATCTGAACTGAGGCCTTCTCGATTCCAAGTGGAGGCCTCTGAGGTCATCTGTGCTTAAATAACATCCCTGGGAATTTACAAAGTAGGACATCTTCCCTGGAACGTATTGAAATGTGGAATTCTTACTAAAGGTTTGAGTATGAATAAGTCATTGGAAATGTCCTGTGGACTTCGGCTGACTAAGAGTTAAGATCAGTGAACTCAATTTATGCAAAAATGAGGGAAAAAAAATTAAGGGCAAAGATTTATAATCATTCTAGTGATTTAAGAAGCAATATATAAATTGTGTTTCTCTCATCATAATTGCATGTTAGTTCACTAGTCTAAACCATTCTTAAGCCCTTAGTTCTTGTCCTACACATGATAAATAGATGAATTCAGGCACCCTTTGTCATATACAAAAGGAGTAAGCAGACAAATGTAAAAGCCAACAAAAGTAAAGATTAAGCAACGTTCACTGTATAATTTCTGAAGATATAAATCCATTCCATTAAGGTACAACCCTTGGAATCTTTTTCTTTTTAAAAAATAATTTTTATATTGTAATCATTTCTAAATATTCTTCCCCCTCCCATTACATTGTCCCCATTTCCAGAAATTTTCCATTGTAACAAAGAAAAACAGTTCAGAAAACCAAAATATCTATTACAGCACCCTCTCCCCACCCCACCCCATGTGACAATGTATACAACATTTCTACCCAAGTAGGCCCTGGGCCTCTCTGCTTAGAAGAGGGAGATATTTTTTACTGGGGACCTGGGAGGAAGAGTGGTCAGAATACTGGATGCAGAGTCAGGTGAACCTGAATTCAAATCCTGCCTCAGATAATTTGCTAGCCGTTTGAGTCTGGGCGAGTCATTTATAACTTTCCTCATTTGTAAAAAGGTCAATAAGAGCCCATACCTCATCTGGTTGTTATGAAGGTCAAATGCATTGACATATGCAAAGTGCTTTGCAAACCTTAAAATGGTAGTTATTATTATTAATATGAAGCTGGTGTTCTCTGGGATCTTTGCTCATTTTTCAGTTACTCAGTTAGGCTTCCTTTTAGTTTAGGGTTTTTTTTTTCCTTTTTTCATTCCATCCCTGTAATTATGGTGTACTCCCGGTGATGCTTGTTTGATTCTGTATCAGTTCATACAAATCTTTCCATGTTTCTCTGAATCTTTGATTCTCTCCTGTTCCTTCATTTGTGATATGGAAATACTGATAGCACCTACTTCCGAGTAGTCCTGAAGACCAAATAAACTACAGTAAGTAAAGAACTTTGCAAATCTTAAAGCACCATATAAATGTTGGCTGTTGTGGTTGTTGGTATTCGTTGACGAATGCTGCTTGCAACTCTTAGTCATGCTTAAGCGATTTATCAACACACTGTGAGAGGAAAGGCCCTCTAGGGGATGGTGGTAGCAGTGTCTTCTCAACCCTGCCCTATGTAGGATGACATCCAAGAGCGAAGGCATATGAAATTGGGCTGATCACCTGCTTCACTCAAGCACCAGAAAGAAAGAGGAAAATGCTATTTTTGAAATTCACTTTTCTAACATCTCACTGGCCCGATGCCTTCCTCAGTCACCTGCCTAATGTGTAGAAAGAAGGAAGACTTCTTGGGAAATCAGTGACACAGGAAGATAGAACCCCCAAATTATGGAACACACAATGGATTGCTATGTATCATTTTCCCTTGAACATAAAACACTGAAAAAACAAACTCAAAACACTTTTTCTGATTTCTTTAATTTTATTTTAGTAATAATTTTATTTTAGCGACAAAAAAATGACATCTTTCGGGGTTAACAAATGGATATTTCCTTGTTTCTGCTGAGAAAATGAAGTTGGGCGCTTGGTATCCTTCTTGTCTCTTTTCTCACTCTTTGTGATCTCTTTATGAATACATCTCTCACATCTATCCCTCCTCTCTGCTTCAAAGTTCCTACCCAAGTAAAAGCCCTCATTGTCTCTCATCTTCACTATTATAATAACCTCCTAATTGGCCTCTCTGCTTCCATTCTCTGCCCACCCCTCATTTCTGGAACACCGTTACTCCTTACCTCAATCTCCTGAAGTATGGAGCCTCCTTCTCAGTGTAAGCCAATCAGATCACCCCACATTACTTAAAGAAAGTGTCAAGATACTAAACCCTGATACCTTAGCCAGGTAAGAATACTTCACCGTTGAATCAATCAATCACGGGCTTTCTGACTAGGTATGGGGAACATCCTTGATCGATGTAGACGTCCTTGAAAGACATTGGATGAATTGGAGTGATGTTGCACAGGAACTGTGTTTTCAGATTGGTTGAGAAAAGTTGGTCATACCCTGTGGGTCTTCGTAAAGTACCAGATAAGTTCAGAACCCAGAGGTTCAAGTGACTGATGAACCAGAGAGATTGATTCTGAGAAGGAATGATTTTGGGGGGATATTCCTTTTTGAGGGGCACAGTGGATAGAGTAATGGAAGCGGATAGAGTCAGGAAGACCTGAGTTCAAATTGGGCTTCAGACACTTATTAGCTGTGTGACCCTGGGCAAGTCACTCAACCCTGTTGGCCTTAGTCTCCTTATCTGTAAAAAAATGAGCTGGAGAAGGAAATGACAGACCACTTCAGTGTCTCCACTAAGAAAACCCCAAATGGGGTCATGAAGAGTCAGGCACGACTGAAATGGCTGAACAACACCAATGCCAACAAAAACAACAATAACACCCCTCCCTACCTCTTGATGATAACAGGGCCTTGTTAAAATTATGGATTAAAGGATGTTGACTTTTCATTGGCATTCTAGCAGCGTGTCCAGGACAGCAGCAGCTGACAGCAGTGCCTGAAATAGGAGTCAAGAATAAACTTGACGTAATGAGTAAAGTCAGATTCAAGGCTCTATGAGGAAGCCAGCAGAAAAACTATTCCCTACCTGCCATGCCTAAGGCGAATGTCTTCAGGATTTGGAGCTATGAGTTACCCCTTTCCTACATGTGCTATCAAAGCTTCAGGTGAGAAAAATGAGGCCCACGGTCACACATAGTTAGCAACAGTCAGAGGGAAGATTTGAACTTAAGTTGTCCTGATTCCATGTCTAGCACTCTATTTACTATTCTATGCTGTTCAGTATTTGTGATCCCATGGACCACAGCACATCAATACTGTCCATGGGGTTTTCTTGGTAAAGATAGTGGAGAGGTTTGCCATTTCCTTCTACATCTCATTTACAAATGAGGAACTGAGGCAAACAGGGTTAAGTGACTTGCCCAGGGTCACACAGCTAGTGTCTGAGGTCACATTTGAACTCAGATCTTCCAGACTCCAGGCCCAGTGCTCTATTCACTGAGTCATCTCGCTATTCTATATTCTGGCTATACATCTAGGTATTCTATACTGAACCCCAAATGCTGGAGCCATTCATTGTTCTCAATATTCCACAAGGAAAAGATCTGAAAAGAAAAAGGGGAAAAAAAAGAAATCCTGCAGCCTACACAGACCAAGGCTTTGTTGTACCATAAAAAGAAGGGAATTCCTCTTGCCACATTCCTGAGCATCAAAACAGAGGACTTTTACAGGAGAAATACTTTGGGAACACACCAATATTGAAGGATCTTGACTCCTACTCCCTAACACTTTGGAGTATGGACCCCAGCCATATCCATATGGGGTTTCACATTAGTCAGGACTTAACACAGAATTTAGCAGGATAATGATAACATCCAGAGCTTTTCTTTTCATTTCGATTTGGCGCCTTTGGATGGGTAACCAGAATAAGGTCTGCAACCTGTTCATGTCCTTAAAATGTTTTTTGAACATTTGCAGCCTGGTAAGCTTTTGCTCCGTCCCAGATTAGATTCAATTTGCTTCAGTTTGATTCCATTCAATTCAATATAATGAACATATATTGAGAGCCTACAATGTGAAAAGCATTGCTCTAGGCTAAGAAATAAGAAAGGGCCCTTCTCTTGGAGGAGTTTACCTTTTAGTAGGGGAGCTGAGACATGGACACAGGGAATAAGGAAGGGAAGTTCACTGGATTTCCAATCTGATGACCTGAATTACAATTCAGCCTTTCTTATTAACCTTTGTGATCCTGGCCAAATTTCATTTAACTTTGAAGACTCAGCTCAAATTCTACCTCCTGCAAGAAGGCTCTACATATTCTCCCCCGCTCCCTCCTTCCCATCAAGGCAAATGCCTGGACCTTAGAGACTACCTCAAACTGACCCTGTATATTTTCTGCATGTACCTAGTTGATCGCATGTTGTCGCCCTCATTAGATTGTAATATCCTCGAGAGCAGGGATTGTTTTTGTCTTTCTTTGTATTTCTAGTGGCTGACACAATTTTCTGGCACAGAATCAGCACTTATTCAATGCTTATTGACTTGACAATTTCTGCAGGCCTCAGTTTCTTCATCAGTTATACTGGTGAGCTCTTTACAACTCTAAATCTATGATGTCACAGCCAATTAGTATACAAAGGAGAATGGGCTCCTATACCAAGCACATCTGAGGAGTATGAATGAACACAGTCTTATATGAATCCTGAGGAGAGAGAGATCAGAGGAGAAGGGTGGGGTTCATGGAGAAGAAAGCATCTAATCTATGCTTTAAATCATCTATAAGATTTTAACAGGAAGAGATGGGAGAGCCAGCAGGGCAAACCAGGAGTGTTATGCGCAAAGAGGCAAGATGGCAAGACTGCCTGTTTGGCAAGTGGTGAGTAATTACTAATAAAAGCTGACTTTTATATTGTGCTTCCCATATATTATCTCCTTTGAGCCTCATAATAACCATATGGGGCAGGTACTTCCAGGATAATTGCCCCTCTTCTACCAAGGAACTGAGGTTCAGAGGGGTTCAGATGAGGGCATAGTAATTGGCTTGTGAGTATTGAGGACAGGAATCAAACCTAGGGTTCAGAATCATAGCTCTAGACCTGCGAGGAGTCTCAGAAGACAGCTAGTCTAGCTGTTATTCTACAGATGAGTAAACTCAGAAACAGGCAGAGAAAGTGACTTATAGAGGTAGTAAGGCTGTTGTTGGTTCATCCTTTGTCCTCCAAGAGACATCAGGAGGGTGATGTCTTGACTTGAATTGGATTTAAGGAGGCAGGGCTATGCAAAGTCATCAGCCCCGCTCTCTCCTCTGAGTCCAGTGCAAGACAGGTCAAGACAACTGGCGATGGCCCGTGATGCAATGGGAGACCTCAGCTTTTTGAAGCTGAGGTGTTTCCCAGGTCCCAGTTTGTCTGAGGCAACACCCATTCAGTGATTAAAGGCTAGGTAAGAATTGAGGTAAAAGATGGCTTGGTTTGCCTTTACAAAAGAGTCAGTGTCGGAAGGGAAGACCCTGAGAGTTTCTGGTAGTAAGACAGACAACAGGCAACACGTGTTTATTAAGTATGTACTATGTGCTAAGCACTCGGTTAAGTGCTAGGTATACAAATACAAACGCAAAAAAACTGTCCCTGCCTTCAAGGAGCTTATATTCTAATATTAGAAAGCAATATATAAAAAGTAACCTGAAAAAAAATACATGTGGAGATAGAAGGGAGAAGGTTAGAGGTGGAATTTGAATCCATGTCCACCTCCTCTGGAATCTTTTCTATAACAGACTTGACAAGTATGTTTGGCTTTTTCTTAAAGACTTCACTTTTTAAGGAAGCTGCTACCTCAGGAGGTAGCTCACTCTTCCTTGTTATAATTCTAATTATCATGAATTCTTTTTTAAAGACATCAAGCCTGAATTTGCCACTTGGTAGATTCCATCCATTGTTCTTGGTTCTGCCCTCTAAGGGCAAGTAATACAAGTATAATGTTTCTTCCACAACAGTGCCTCAAATACTAAAAGACAGCTATCATACTTTCATCATTCTTTTCTCCAGGCAAAATGCCCCCAGCTTTTTTGACTGATCCTCTTGTGTCATGATCCCAAGGTCTTTCCTGTCTTTGTTGCTCTCCTCTCTATCTCCTTGACAGCTTATCAACATCTATCCTAAAATGTGGCACCCAGAGTTGATTTGGGCCAGATTGTAGATGGCTTTGACTCTCAGGATAGAAAGTTTGAACTTAACATGTAGACAGTGGGGAGCCATTGACGGTTCTGAGTAATGTGATCAGAGCTGTACTTTAAGAAGATTAATATGTCGGTGGATTGAAGTTGATAGAATCTGAAGGTGGGAAGACTAGTTAAGAAGTTATTGCAATAGTTCATGTGGGAGGTAATTAGGGAATGAAATAGGGTGATGATAGTAGGAATGAAAGTAGGGAGGAGGTGTAAGAGCGATTTCAGAGCATAATCTAAAGGATTTAGATCGTGTGGGTGTCCAGGGAGAAGGAAGAGTTTCAAAATGACTGGAGCTTGGTTAGTTGCCAAAATGGTGGTGCCACTGACAGAAATAGGGAAGCCAGGAAAATGTGGAGGGAAGATGATCCATTGGGTTTTGGACTGTGTATTGACATATTCATTGGATTTCTATATATATAGGAATGGGAATATAGAACATATAATATAATGGGAATATATAACCCAAGGCCATGCCGAGACAAAAATTTTGTTTTGAGCGACTTTCACCTTCTTTCCTAGCACCCACTCCCTCCCCATTTAGCCTAATTCTGTTGGGCAGTTCCTTATGCTCAAAACCTTTCTATCTTCCTCCTGCCCTCTCCCTTGCCCTCATCTCTATCAAAATCTACTGTCAATTAGCTATCATTTTGTAAAGGATGTGACTAACTCACCTTAAAATGTTAATGACTGAAGATAATGTGATATGTCAGCCTTCACAGGGGTGTTTGTGTTTTAACAGAGGATAGTATCTCCCTCTAAAGTCGTGAATCACTAATGAGAGTATTTTAGATATTAATACTGTATTAGAGAGAAAGAAATTTGGGAGAAGGGCCACCCCTCAGATTATAAACTCTGGGTACCTACTTTGTTTGCCTATGTGTAAGACTGCTCCATAAAGCAAATGAAATAATAAATGAAATTTATAGAATACTTTCCTTTTTTGCGTGTGAAAGCTCTTTATATATAGTTCATTTCATTTGAGCCTAACAAGAACCTGGAGAAAGAAGTATTACAGGCATTATGATCAATCCCATTTTATTCATGAGAAAACTGAGGCTTAGAAAGTGAAAGTGACTTGCTAAGTATTACAACGTTAGTGTCAATGGTGGGAATTGAATCCAGGTCTTTCTGAACACAAGCCGATTATTCCATCTACTATTCTGCTCTGCATTCTTAGAAAAGGCAAGAGAGAATGTACAGAAGAGTGGAAAAAAAGGTTGAAAGATTTCAGCAAATTTCTAAGGGTTGCTTTGGAGAGGGCATTTCACACCATTTCTTTCTCTGTGTGTATTTCTAGAGACTATTCCTCATGGAAATATAATAGATAGCATTTTTATATATGGTAATGAATTTGTTCTCTACAATAACCTGAGTACTATTACTCTTCTTCCCATTTTGTAGATAAAGAAACTGCCCTTTAGAGAGGTTAAATGCCTTACCTAGGGTTAAATAGCTAAGTGCGTGCCTGGGGCAGGATTCAAATTCACTCTTCCCTGAGTGAGCCACCTAGATGCCTCCAGCTACAAAGCTCTGTGAATCCCCGATTCTTTATGTTCCTTCATCTGTGGCCAGTAGGCCAGTACTAAAAGCCATTGTCTCATGGATAGGGGATAAAAAGAGCTCATCAATGAATAGAACACTAGATTGGTTTATTAGAATATCAGAATATTAGATTAGATTAGTGGGGGGGGGGGGGTCTTGAAGATCACTTTACCTAATGCCTCATTTTACATATGTGCCTGGTAAAAAAAGCAAGACCAAGATTCAATCCAGTCCTTTAATTCCAAACGGACAAGTCATTTTTTGGAATCTCATTTCCATTTCCTGTAACCTGATCTGTGGGGCAAGGAGAATCACTTAGTATTGACCCATAGACATAGGGCCCCAAAGAAATAAGGCCAATTAAAATTGAAATATTTCAGACCATTTATAGCTAAGAATTTAATAGAAACAGGAAAACATGCCCCTTCTCTTCCTCCCTCTCCCTCATAGAAAGCAGGGCTCTACTTTGTCAGGATTTAATCAGTGTTGGAAGATGCATGGTCATCCAGTGTAGCTCTTCTTTATGGGGAGCCCACTGAGTGTGAAGCTGGGAATCTCAGAGTTGGAAGATCATCTGCTTCAGTCCGTTCCTAAGCAGGGATTCTCTCTAGAACATTCCAGATAAGGCATTGTACACTGGGAGGAACTCTGGCTCATGAGTCCAAATCTGGGTTCAAATCTCACCTCTTATTTATCTGTAGAGAGGGAGAGCAGGGAATAAGGGAAGGCGAGAAAGACAGACAGACACGGACAAGGAGAGACACACAAATATCGAATAGATTTCCTGACAGAGTCATGAAGATTTGACTACGAAGTCTCCCTCTGATGCTTACTACCTGAGTGACCTTGGGCAAAAAAATTTAACCTTCTTGGGCCTCAGTTTTCTCATCTGCAAAATGAGGCTATTGGTCTAGATGACCTCTAAGGTCGCTGCTTTTGTTTTACAATTGTATGATCAATTAATCAGTCAACAAGTATTTTCTAAATGTTGACTCTATGATAAGCATATGTGCCAACGATTAAAAACAAAGAAGAAAAAGAAAAAGCACTCCCTAGATTCAAGAAGCTTATATTCTAATAGCAGAGATGACATGTACATATGTAGGTATATACAAGCTCATTCATTGTTTGTCCTTCATTTTCAAAGAGGATCAATGACATCATGGGGTGATATCTTGACTCATATGTGAATTGGATTTAAGTAAGGCAGAATTGCACAAAGTCATCAGCCTCACTCTTTCTTCTAGAGTCACTGACGTCCAGGGGCAAAACAAAAGTCAAGATGACTGGCAATGGCCTGGGATGCAGCAGATAACCTTGGTGCCTAACCAAGCTCTTGGTGCTCCACAATGCCTGCTGCAGCTTCCTTCATGGTCATTGTAACTAATTGCTCTCATCTAATGACAGGTAAAGGAAGCCAGGGATTCTAAGGGGCAAAGGTGAGGAGAGAGAGCATTCCAGGTATGGGGAGAGAGGAGGGAATAAGTATTTATTATACACCTAATGTGTGCCAGGCATTGTGCTAGGCTGAGGATATAAATACAAAGGCTAAAATAATCCCTGATGTCAAGGAGCTTACATTTGAAATGGGGTTGTAACAACTATACGCACACATATTCATATATATTATAAACATACATAAAATGATTGAATGAGAAAGGTGGAAACTCATCACTATTCTGGAAAAACCAAAGTGGAACACCAAGAATCCAAAGCATACATCCTACATGTTCTACATAGTCTTTAAATGTGAATCGGGTCATGCTTTCTGCAAGGGCAGATGATCACAACAACATTTTAAAAGTTGAAAGGGACCCCTGGAGCAATGTAATGTAGTGGGTAAAATGTTAGAATTAGGGTAAAAAAGACCTTGGTTCAAATGCTGCCCCTGACACTTACCAAATGTGTCACTGTGGGCAAGTCACAACTCTGAGCCTCAGTATCCTCAGCTGCAAAAGGGGAAATACTTCTAGTACTCACTTGAAAGAAAAGTTTTGACATCCTAATAAGAGTGTCAATGTACACTCTGTGCAAAATTTAAAAACTATATAAAAGTCAGCTATTATTAGGCCAACTCCCTCCTCCTTTTACAGACCTTCTTTAAGGTTGTTCTGCTAGTTTCACTTGAGCTTATTCTAAAATCCTACAAAATTCAAGGGAGATTGCTTTTATTATGTAGAATATTTTTATTCATATGCTTTCAGAGTCATAGAAATCCCTACTTATTGGGACAGGAAATCAAACATGTCCAGAATGGAATCCATTATTTTTCCGACTATCCCCCTTCCTTTTCTGCCACCCCTCCCCCATCAAAAAAATAAAATCCCTCCTCCTAGTTCCCTCTTTCTGTTGAGGGTACCACCATGCTTGTGAAACACATGTACAATCTAACAGTTATCCCCAACTCTTCCTTCCTCCCGACCATATGCAACCAACTGCTAACTTGTATCCATTCTTCCCCTTCAATATCTCTTCTGTTTCTCCCTTCTCTCTACTAACACGGCCACAACCTCCCTGTTTGGTCTCTCAGCCTCCAGTCTTACCCCTTTCCAGTATCTCCTCCACACAGCTTTACCAAATTTCTATTTTTAAAGCACAAATATGACCATGTCACTCTCCTGCAACAAGGATTCTGGGATAAAATACAAAATCCTGTTTGGGATGTAAAAAACCTTCACAATCTGATGGTTTTGCTCTAATTTAGCTTTCCAGGCTAATTGCACATTCCTCCCTTGATCACACTCTATGTTCTAGCTAAACTGACTGACTTGAAATCCCTTGTAGATAACAATATTCTTCTTCCATACCGTTGCATAGGCTGTCCTACATTTCTGGGATGTTCTTTGTATTCACATTGAGCTTGACATTCTTTTTTTAATTTAATTTTTAAATTTTATTTTTTGTCTCAATTACATGTAAACAAAAATTTAACATTTAAAAAAAATTGAGTTCTCTATTTTCTCTGTTCCTCCCTCTCTTCCCCATCCTTGAGAAGGAAAGCAATTTGATATAGATTATACATGTGCAGTCATGCAAAATTTTTCCATATTATCCATGTTGCAAAAGAAAATGCAGACCCCAAAAAGCGAGAATAATAAAGAAAATTTAAATAGTATGCTTCGATCTGCATTCAGACTCCCTCAGTTCCTTCTCTGGAGGTGGATAGTATTTCCATCATAAGTCCTTTGGAATTGTCTTCCATCATTGCATTACTGAGAATAGCTAAGGCACTCACTGTTGATCATCATAAAAATATTGCTGTTTCTGTGTACAATGCCCTCCTGGTTCTGCTCACTTCACTTTGTATCAGTTCAAATATGCCTTCCCAGGTTTTTCTGAAATCCTCCTGCTTATCATTGTTTATAGCACAGTAGTATCCCATCACAATCATACACCACAACTTATTCAGCCATTTGACAATTGATAGGCACTCCCTCAACTTCCAATTCTTTGTCACCACAAAAAGAGCTGCTATAAATATTTTTGTATATATAGGTCCTTTTCCCTTTCATTTGATCTCTTTGGGGGTAGTATGATTTGGGATTCTTAAAGCATTCAAGACATAGCTCAAGTCCTCAAGTATCATCTCCTTATTGTCCATATTTTAACACTGTGCCCCCACCGTTTACTTTGCGTTTACTTTTTATGTATTTTGATTTATTATCTATGTATACGTTGTTTCTGTTCAGTAGATTGTAAATTCCTTGAGGGCAGAGACTGTTTTATTTTTGTCTCTGTATCTCCAGTACATAGCAGAGTACTGGTACTTAGCCTGCATGTGACATTTAGCCTGTACTTACTAAATGTGGAGCTGAATTGATTTTCTTTTGCGGGAGGAGTGGGGGAAGGCTAGTGGAAGCACAACAGTTACCTACTGCCTAATAGACACAGAAGCTTTGACTTGCTCTGTTTCTGACCTCAGTGAATTTATCCCTTCTTAGCCAGCCTGGTGTTCCCTTGACCCCATTTGGAGGGAGGAGGGTAATCATCATGTTCATGCCAGACACTGCAGGGATCAGTTTGACTTTAGTCCTGTTGCATCCTGGAAGTCCCAAATTCAATGGATCTACCAGCCTCAGTCTCCCCAGTGGCAGGGACTGATTATGGGAGTACATGACACCAAGCCACTGAATTGATTCTTCCTTCTAAGGTTCTTGGCTTCTCAGTCATGTCATATGGTGATCTGAACTGAGTGCCAGAGGAGTGAGTACTTCTCTACATTCTTACCAGAGCAACAACTACAAAATTAAAGGGAAGAGGGGAGTTCCTTTAAAACAGCAACAGTAACAGGAGCCTGGATGGATGCTCATGAACCGAGAAGTTAATATTTTTTTTTGCTATCCCCCCACCCCGCTCCCCTTACATTGTCACTCTGAATGGTGATAAGGAAACAGACGTGGCTGACCAGATATTTGCTCTAACGCTGGCAGAATGCGAAGGAATGCCAAGTTTCAGCCAGAGGCTGGAACAAGATTGTTGGAGGGTAGAAGAAGACTAGGTATAGGTTGTCATTGCACACCTAGTTTTTTTTTTTCCCAATGAAATTGCGAAAGATACATTATTAATATTTAAAGCAATGCAGTCCCAGAATGAGCTATTTTTGCTTTGCATCTTTTCATTGCCTTGCTTTCTTCATTCTGTTTATATCTAGAAAGAATAGACATCCTGCCCAATGCCAAGTACATACACGTATCCTAATACATGCACGTCATTACAGGAAGTGATAAACATGCTGTCCAATTTAGAACACACTGCAGAATTTGAGATTTGGGGTCTTGAACCCAAGCTTAATGCTTTGGTGTTTTACTCTTGGCAAATTAATTCTTTGGGAAAAGGCATGAAAGGCTTATAAAAGAGCTCCGAAAGCTTTATGGACATCAAATATCAATTACAAGGCCACATTTTGATGCTGTGACTCTAGGCGAATCAGAAACATATGGATTAAGTTTCCTTATAATATCTAATCTAAGAGTTGGGAAGGAAACGTTGGGCACACAAAAATATGTTGGGAGTGTTCTGAAAGCTTCAGCCTCGAGATATCGTTCACATTTTGGACCAGCCTTCTCTGATTTTGAATCCATACCATAATCTCAGAAGCAAACACTCTGCATGGCACAGAGAGTAGAAGGAGTGAGCCCTTCCTTGATACTGTAGGGTGGGGACTAGGGAGGCGGGCAGAGAGCAGGAGGGGTACATTATACTCATGCTTTTGTCATGGTGCTGGAATCAGACCCAGGGAAGTGTATTAGGGATTCACCGAGAGATAAAAGCAGGATTTTGCTTTTCTATTTTTGGAACAAGCCTTATTTGTGTTTATTGTTGTGCCTGTTTTCTCATGCCAGCTGTGGGACACAGACAGGATGCTGCATTTTCTAGGAGGCCTGAGGTGTTTAGGTTCGGGCAATAGAATTTCATCTTTAGATCATTAAAGGGCTAGGTCTCTCCATAGGAATGTGGAAAATATCGCCAAGAAAACATTCCAAACCATTGAAATGAAAAGGGGAAAAGCCATGACAAGCAAATGACATTACCCTAGCTGCTGTAGGGTGTGCTCTCAGGGCTGGTCTATGATGTCAGCATCTAAAGGAGAAAGGAATCGTCAAGATTATCTAGTCCTTACATGCTTAATCTTTGTCTGTGTGTGTCCTGGAGGACCACTTTGGCAGCAGTCTATAAGCCTATGGACCCTTCTCAGAATCAGGTTTCTAGATGCATAAAATAAAATACATATGATTACAAAGGAAGTAAATTATATTGAAATATTGCTATCAAAACAATAAAAGTTCATAGACCCCAGTTAAAGAGCTTCTAAATCCAACTATCCTGCTTTAAAGAAGAGGAAACTGAGACTCAGAAAGTAATTGTGTATAGTGATGCAGAAAGTAAGGAACAGAGATGGAATTCAAACTAAAGACCTCTGAACCATATCATGTCATATGATATCAAATCACATCACAGATCATATCATAGATCACATGTATCTATATATATATATCATCTCTCTTATATATGATATATCATATCTCTCCCCTCCCTCCTCCCCTCCCCTCCTGTCCTCTCCTCTCATCTCCTTTCCCATCCCTTCCCTTCCCCTTCCTTCCCCTCTCCTCAATTTCCACAGTCTAGAGTTACCTACCCCCTCAAAGGGGAAAAAAAAACCCAGCTCGTAGACATGGACTAATGTGTACCAGCATCTCACAGCCTATGGGGTGAGATATGTGGATATAGTGATTTCAACTATAAGGAAAATGAAGGTAAAGCAACCACTAAATAGGACCCTCTTAATAACAATTGTTATAGATCAGCTACTTCATGATCATTTTGTTCCATTCGGTTTTTTTGTGAGTCAGTGGTTGAACCCCATTTTGTCTCTCCCTGTTTCAAGGAGTCAGGGAAATAAGCACAGTCCTGCTCTTCCCCCTCCAGTGAAATCCTTGACTTTTGCCCACTCTGCCATGGTGCAAATATCTTTAGCTACTGTTGTGTTCCCTTGTTAGTTGTCTCTCATTTGACTTCTGTGATTCCCTTTAGACATTGTGACAGTGGGTCACATGCCCCCCATGGAAACTACCCCTTCACACAACCCCCTGCACATGTATATTCATGATTTCTTTATTTGTTCTCCTTTATCTCTCCTCAACCATGTGCTGTTTTTACATCTTCCTAATTTCTAGGTAACACCTGCTCATCGCAGAATCAAGCATCTGGACAAATGGCCAACAGCAGCATCCATCACATACGACAACTTTGTTCAATTTGCTTTTGTAGTAAAGAGTCTGGAGAATGTGCAGACTCTGTCAACTTGCTTAGATGGTGCAACTTGCCCATGTGGAGAATCTGGGGAGTTTGCTTCAAGATGTTATGTTTTGTTATGATGACATGGAATATTTGTGCCTAGAAGAGACAGTGTAGACGTCCTGTGACTGGTTCTGATGGGCTAGCCACATGGTGACTAGGAGGCTCTTTGATTGGTGTTGGAGGCATTCCAAAGGCCATGGTCAGTCTCTACCATCTCTCTCTCTCTCTCTCTCTCTCTCTCTCTCTCTCTCTCTCTCAATCTCGCCTCCGTCCTGATGCTCTGTTATTTTTTGTTGGATGGTGTCCAGTGAAAAACAATGCTGTAAGGGAGAGAGTCTGCGAGGTATTCTCTCTGAGGCCATGTGGTCCTGAGAAATGAGCCTTGATTCTTGGCCTCTTTAATTGTCCTTTTCTATTCTAGGTGAAGGGAATGGGGTTTCCTTGATCTTGGGAGTTTCAAAAGGTCCAGAGGGCAGCTCAGTATGCGCCATTTCAGAGGCTGGAGGGAGATTTGGTGTCCTGGCATTACAGACTCAGTTTTGCAGCTAGTGCCCTATCAAAGCAGGAGGAACAGGGATTCATCTCCGTAGAGGAAACGCCAGCTGCTGGGGGCTCAAGTTGATGATAGCAGAGAAGAATCTCCCTGCATCCTCTAGGTCACCCTCTGGAGCCCTGAGAGGCAGATGAGGTTAGCCTGACTCTGAGAGAGAGGGCCACATCATATGCTACACTTCAAAACTTTCTTTGTGACTGAGGAATGGGGAGAAACATCTAAGTATATACAGAGAAAATTATGATGCAATTCCCTAGCTTTGTCTTTAACAAACTAGAAACCTGCTGAGAGATAACAGCAACAACAAGGACGTTGATGATGATGAAAAATTTATTTTAAATGGCTTAGAAACTGCCCCTTCTTTTCTTCCTAAAATTAGCAAGTGACAGAGAGGATTTTTTTTTTCTTTTGAAAGCCTCCTTTAAAAAACTCTTAAGATAACAAAGATGATACTTAGTGCTTGACTAAGTATTATGAACTACTGTTTGTGTGAAACAGAGATAGTCTTATTTGTATAATCCCTAAACATGTTTCTGTCTTTAGGATCCATGTCCTTTCTGTCCCGTCTTTCAGGTACCTAGCCTAGCAAGGAATTTACCATTACCAAACAATAGAGACTAGGTTAAAAAAAAAAATCAGCACAAGAAAGCAGCGATTCTGATTAAGTAAATTCCATTGAACTCTTTCTAGTAAGCATTATTCAGGTCAGGAATGCTAATTTGTCCTGCAGGGGGCTGTGGGTAATTACCCAGAAAAACTATCAGCTTTATTGAGTTGCTACAAAATAGTATTACTGAATGGTGCATTGTAAAGGAAGACAACCTTGATATGTACTCACAGAAGAGGGTGGATTTTTCCCCTTCCCATGTCATCCTCTCCGCGACCCCCCCCCCCCCACCCCATACAGTTTTACAGACCATACAGAAATGATAATAAATGACACTTTGCTTAGCAAAAGAAAGCAATGCCAGTGTGGCTTCCGTCTTTATAGTCAAATAAAATTAGCGGCATGCAAAACGTTGAAGGATGCAAAAAGCGTCGGAAGAGCGCTACGCTGCTCAGGTCCTCACGGCAGTTTCAGCTCTGTGCATATTTAAAGTTGCGTTGAATCAGAACCGTCTTAAAAAAAATGAAGCGAACGTGGCACCTTGGCCGAGTTCCAGCTACCTCAAAGAAATGCTGACGGTCCTAAAATCGAGATAATTTAGTCCCATATGGGAATCCATACCACAATTATATTGTCCCTGTTCCGACACAGCCCTGATTTTGCACTTCTTTCCGTGTGCCTCCTTATAATTTTAATTCCCTTCACCAATAAAGCAATTTACATTCACGTAGTCTTCCTGGCGAGGGCGGAACGAGGGAGAAATCTGCAACATGACCTTGGTCTCTTTCCAGTTGATTACAGAGAAACAAACTCTCTGGCTAAACTGTATCTCTCTCTCTCTCTCTCTCTCTCTCTCTCTCTCTCTCTCTCTCACTCTCTCTCTCTCTCTTTCCCCCCACTCCCCCTCTCCCCCTTAATAAAAAATCACACAACAAACCATGCTACAAAACTCAGAATGTGTAACAATCTGGAGGGTGACAATTCTGTTTCATTTAGAAACATGGACATGGTTCATATTTCCTCATTTGCTCAATCAATGCACAGAGACCATACGATCATGGATTCAGATCTAGAAGGAACCTCATCTAGCCTATCCCTCCTCATTTAACAGAAGAGGAAACTGAAACCCAGAGAAATTAAACTACTTGCCTAAAGTCACAGAAGCAATAGGATTTTAGAATGGATTATGGATACTTCTCAGCCTACCAACTATGGATATGCCCCATAACTCTACTGGGCTTTCTTCCCTCTCTTGCTTTTCTCTTTCTCTCCCCTCTCTCTCCTCATTTTCTCTTACAGTTTTAATTATCATCTCTATGCAGATTTATATATTTAGCCCCAGTGTGTCCTGCATCATTGATAGCATACCAGATTTTCAAACTGGATGTCCCATAGATGTTTCAAATTCAACATATCCCAAACAGAACTTATTACCTTTCTCTCCAAACCTACCCCTCTACTGAGCTTCTGCATTTCTTTTGAGTGTACCATCTTCCTTCTAGTCATCCAAGTTTGCAACTTTGGTGTTATACTTAATATTATTCTCTGTCCTTCCACAAATCCTTTCAGTTGCCAAATCTTGTCCCTTCTACCTTCACAACCACTCTTGCGTCAAATCCCTTCTCTTTGGTCACACAGCCATGTCCACCCCATTTCAGTCCCTCATCATCTTACTCCTGGTCTATTGCTAGCCACCTAATTGGTCACCCTGCCTCAAGTCTCTCCCTATGTCAGTCCATCTCCCACATAACTGCTATGGTGATTTGCACCTTAAGTGCAAATCTGGCCACATCATTCCAGTATTCAATAAACTCTGGTGGCTCCTTGTCATCTTTAGGATCAAATATTAGCTGCTCTGTTTGACTTTTAAAGTCCTTCACAAGCTGGTCCAGACCTATCTTTACGGCCTGTTATGTATCACTCTCCTTCCTGACTCTATGGTACAGCCAAGCTGGTATTGTTGCTGTTCTTCACATATGCCATTCATTCCATCTCTCCTCTTTAGCCCTTTGTACTTGTCTAGTCCCATGCCTGGAATTGTTTTCTTCCTCACCTCAGCCCCTGAGAATGCCTCACTTCCTTCAAGAGTCAGCCTAAGCACCATCTTCTGCATGAAGTTCTTCCTGATCCTTCCCCAACTCAAGGTCCACCCCCCCCATCCCTTCCCCCATCTGGTATTTAACTCCCTTAGGTTTATTTTGTATTCATTCTGTATAAAATTATGCAGGTGGAAACTGTTTCCTCCGGTGGAATGCAAGCTTGTGGAGATCAGAGACTTTTTGTCATTGTATCCCCAGGGCCTAGCACATATTAGGTGCTTAATAAATGCTTATTGATTGATAAATGTAAAGGTTAAAGGGACTTCAAAATCAATGTCTTCCAACCTCTTTATTTTACAGATGAGAAAACTGAGGCTAAAGAAGTTAAGACCTTATTAAAGTTCATGGAGTTAGTAACCATTAGAAGCAGAATTTGAACCCTGCTCCTCTGGCTTCAGAGTCAGTGTTCTTTTCACTGTACCCTAGTTGCACCTTAATAAATAGTATTAGTAAGGAGCAGACCTAGGATTCAAACCCAGGTCTTCTAATACAAATTAGAGTGATCTTTGTAGTGAAAGCTAAAAAAAAATTCTCCTTGAGTCTATACACATGCCTATGCGTGCACATGAATGTTTGCGTGCGCACACGTACACACACGTGCACACACACACATCAACATTCACAAGATCCCATGGGGGAAATAGGTGCTCTTAAGAAACTCTGAGATTTGAAGAATGAAGAATTCCCAGCTGTTACCAAGTCTCACCCTTTATTGAAATAAATTGAAAAATATGGTTGTTTGATTCACTAAGGCCTACTCTGACATTTCATAAATGTTTAATAAAACAATAATAATTTCCAGAACTTTGTTTTTGATATAATTTGCTCCAAACAGTGTCAACGTCTCATATTCATTTGAAACATGTTTCCTTTTGGTCTCACTCTGCCAGCCTTAAATGATAAAGCTGAACATTAAAAACATGTGGAAAGCATAATCATATCAAACAATTAAACTCTGACTGAAAGGAAAGTAGCAGTATTAACTTTTTTTCTTTTCTTTTTCTTTCTCCTTTTTTTTTTGGTAATCTTTGGGGGGGGAAACTGAGCAGGCAAGTTTGCTGCTGTTGTTATAAAGGACGAAATTAGAGAAGTGGAATATTTTAGAAGGGATCATAAATCCCACTAATTATTCTGTGTATTGGAAAATCTCTTCTCTTCTTTCGTCTTATCCTTAATTGACAGGGAGAACAATATTCTCAGGGAAGGAACAGCATCCTGATTGGATGGTGCTACTCAGGGTGGATAGATTTGCTTCAGGTTCAGAATGTTTTGCAATAATGTCGAATAGGTAAGGAAAGAATGGGAATATTTGGTTTAATCAATCAATTAACATTTGCTAAGTTGTGCTGGAGACACAAAAAGAAGTAAAGGATGGTCTGGGTCCTCAAGGAGCTTACAATCTAATGGAGAATTAGACACAATATCCATTTTATTTCAGGGTGGGGGTGGAGAGGAAGGGTAAGGGAAAACCTCCTTCATAGAATCATAGGATTCAGAGCTGGAAGGGACCTTAGTGACAATCTTCTTCAACCCTCTTATTTTATTATTCTTTAAAACTGCGGTGTAAGAATTCTTTTGATGCCTTTTATTTCTACATCACAAATAATTCTTGATGTAACCCACCCCTAAGAGTTAAGCAAAATGGAACAATCCATTGACTGTATGGTGCCACATCCGTAACCCCCCAATTCCCTACTGAGAGGAAGGAGATGGATTCATCATGTGTCATCCAGGATCAAGAGTGATGTGTAGTCTGGCATGGTGGATAGAATGTTGACTTAGAATCAGGAAGATCTGAATTTGAATCTGACCCTAAATATTAACTAGCTGAGCAAATCCAGAGCAAATCACTTAGACTCTCCCAGACTCAATTTCCTCCTCTGTAAAACAGAGCTAACAATAACACTTGTCTTCTAGGGTTGTTGTGTGAATCAAATGAAGTAATATACGTAAAGCATTTTGAAAATCCTGTTATCATAGACTATTGAAACAATATTAGCTACAAAGCTTTCACTGTTCTCTTCATTTACATCATTTAAACATTGTATATATTATTCTCTTGGTTCTGTTTATTTCACTACACATGAGTTTATAGATGCCTTCCCATACTTCTTTGGAGTTCCCACTTCTGTTTCTGATAACATATTGACATGCTACAGTTTGTTGGGTCATTCTCCATTATGAATACCTACATTATTCCCAGTTGGTGCTATCACAAAAAGTGCTGCTAGGAACATTTTTGTGAATATGGGGACTTAATGTTGGTCTTCGATCTCCTTTGGGCATATACACAGTAGTGCTATGAACCATTTAATTATTTTCCCACAGAATTCCAAATTGTTTTCCAGAATGGTTGAATCAATTCACAACAGCGCCAACAGTATGTGAATGCTCTTGTTCTCTCATAGCCCTGCCACCTTTTATCATCTTTTCAACTTTGATGTAACTCCCTCTCATTTTTCAAATGAGGAAATTGAGACCTAGAGAATTGAAATTTACCCAAGGTCACACGAAGTTTTAAGAAGTAGAGAGAAATCCTAGACTCAGATCTTCCATCTCCAAATCCAGTGCTCAGAACAATTTTGGTACAAAATTTCCATGTATTCTAATGAAATTTATGTCATAGAATTCCTCATTATGATGTAGCGTCTTGAGGGAAGGGCCTGTTCTATTTTTGCCCTTTCTATCACCAGCACCTAGCACAGCATCTTGCACAAAGCAACTCCTTAGTAAATGATTCAGATTCATGAATCAAATTTGCTCTTATTTTTCAGGAGTGCAAGGAAATGATTAAAAAAGTAGAGCCTTTGAATGGACTTGAAACAAACAGAGAACATTGTAGCTCCAGGAATCACTTCTTGAAGAAGAAGGAACACTGAATCTGGCATTAGAGGAGCTTCGTTTGAATCCAAGCTGCAATTGATTATCTGGCTGTCTCTGGGCAAGTTGCTTTACCTTGCCTCAGTTTCCTTTCCTCGATGGTCCCTTCCAGTTCTAAATCTGTGATCATTCAATAAGTCAGCAAACATTACCTAAGCATCTCTTATATGTCAGGCACTGTGCTGATGCTGGGGTTTCAGAGACAGAAATGAAACACAGTTATCCTTTCCACATCATGGCTTTCTCCATTACAACTCTGATATATTAAAGCTTGGCATAAGAAATTAAATGGGAATTTGGGGGGAGTTTTGTGGAAGCCACAGATGACATGTGAAGGCCAGCAGATACAGAAAAAGTTTAGAAACTCAGGAATGCATAAAATACATGTATAGTATTATATAATGTCGACAAATTTCATCTTTTAATACCATAATAATTCAGACTTCTTCTCTGGTATGAAAGGAAGGCCAAAAAATTTTCCACAGATTTTCTAGATTGCAGGGGCACCGTACTTCTAAACTTTATGATGTGGAAGGGATAACTGTAATGTCTGCCTTCAGAGAGCTTATGTTCTACCAGAGGAGACGACGTGCAGATATATACACGTATATAAGACACCTACAAAATATAAAACATGCACTAAAAGTGAGAAGTGGCTGGATAAAGATGTGCCCTTGACATTAGGAAGATCCAGAAGACCTGAGGGTTTAATTCCCTTCTTTGACACATACCATGTAACAAACTCTGGACATGTCATTTAATCCCTCTGTGGCTCTGGCAACCTTTAGACCACAAATCTCATCCCCACTCTGGTAGAAGAAATTATTCCCTTAGAAATCCCCACTCTGATAAAATCCCAGGTTCAGTAAAAACAAAACAAAACAAAATCATTACTCTGATATGACAAGAGGAATTATTCAGGTGCACACATGCCCACACAGCAAACCCAGACTGCTCTTCCCCACTATTCATGTCAAGATCATTTAAAAAAAAATGCTGGGAAGAGTGAGTTACCTATGAAAGAAGATGGCTCACTAATAGGGAGTTCAAACTGTTCACATGTACTAATAATGAAATACACTGAGGTATTTTCATTCTTTCTACACCCTGACAATGACAGAAAAAGAGCCAACAGATCATTCGCCCTCCCCAGCCTCCCCAGGGACTCGGTGGCAGCTCTCACTTTTCACTGGAACTGTAACCCATGTCTAATAATGGCATTTTAGCTGGAATTTTTAAAGAAAAAATCAATAGGATCACAAATGCATGTCTTCTGGAGTCCTAGCCTTGAGAATATAAAAATCGTCTTTTATTGTGGCTCATTTTAAGGGAAAATGAAGACCATATGCATTGCTGGCCGACCTACAGTATCGCCAAGATTGTATTAAGGAGTGTGAAAGAGTGAGTTTGTCAGGTTAACACTTCTGGTTTTAATAAGAGTTTTGGTTTGGGACCTTCATTTCATTACTCACCTCGGTCTTCATCTAGCAGCCCTCACTCAAGCAAAATCTTACCTCCCTACTCCTCACCCCAGGATGCTAAAATTGGGCCACTGGGGGATTCCTGCCATCTAGTTCCGTCTGCTTTCAACTACTGAGTGGATAAGCACCTGAGAAATATTATCATCATATTCAGCTTTCCCATTATCATTAACACTCCAAACACAGCTAGCTCTGCAAGTAATAATTATTAACATGAATGTTAGTTCAGTCTAATTTGGTTCATTAGCAGGATAACGCCTTTGATTTCTAAAGAGGCATCGTGACACTTTAATCAGGGGGTAGGACCAAGCCTGGTTATCGGCCGTCATTTACATCACTTTTTAAAGAAAAAATTTTTTTTTTTCTTCTCCTGCCAATAGGGGTATGTTAAGGAGGCAGAGAAAGCAAACCAGCTTCAGCAACTTTCTGTCCTGGAGTGACTTGGGCCCTGTGCCTGTCACCCCGGAATTTGTTCTGTTATGGGGAAGAGTCTTGTATGGATTACAAAGGCTACCCTGTGCCTGTACACTGCTAAATCCCCACATATCCCCACATGCCATTGGAGCCTGCTGACTGCCTGAATCAGCCCCTCCTGTTTGCATACAGGGGATGACTGGTGCAAACAATTCAACAGAACAGCCAGCCTGGCACAGACAATCAGGGTGTCATTTCAGCTCGGTGCCAGTTGTTAATCCACTGGGTTTACATAAAACATGGAAAATGGGGCATTGTTATTTAATCAGGTCTTTCAAGCTTTGTGGACAGAGGTCTCTCTTTTTTTCTTCTTAAAAAAACAAAGCAAATTTTTTTTAAACATCACAGTGCTGCTTGTTAGGATCCTAGTAATATAATGCCCCCTTCAACACAAGTAAGGTGATTATGGTAAATTCATATAAAGGTTAAAATGCTCCATGTTGTATCAGTTACAAAGCAGTTATCTGAATAGGGCACAAGGCCCATCAAATTGCAAAATAGCCTTAACTTTTTTATGGCATGGACCCCTTTGGCTATTTGGTGAAACCTATGAACCCCTTCTCAGAAAAACATTTTTAAATGCATAAAACAAAATATATAGGCTTAAAAAGGAAGCCAATTCTAATGAAAGAAATCTATCGGAATACTAAGAGAAAACAAAGCAAACAAGTTATGTCTCCCAGTTTAAGAGCCCATGGGCTAGTGAAAGGAATTCATTGGGAAACAGTTTGGGGGGCTTCTTTTTACCACATCACATATTTGTCTTCTAAGTGATTTCCCAAGAAAGGAAGACAATACACCTTGAGTGGAGCGAGGACTGTATTGTGCTTTGAAGGCAGAAACAAAGGCAGCTGGGGCCCCAAAGGAGAGATGCAGTTTCTGTGGGTGATGGAATTAGTAGGAGGCTTGGTGGTTTGAGGGGTCTTTGTGCACTGATCCCTGATTCACTTAGGCAGCCGCAGTGCCGTTAATTCGAGTTTTTAATCATTCTGAAAAGAGGGCTTGGATGCCTGAGCAAAGAGGGAGAGTGGGGGTAAAAGAAAGGAGTAGGCAAAAATGACTTTAATTAAAATGTGACTTCAGTACAGTCAGGGTAAGAAAAGAAGCTTGGCCCTGGACGATATCACAAAGATCCAGAGGGGCTAAGCCATTAGTTCTGGAGCCAAAGTTTCTTGTTTCAAATATAAGAGGTGCTGGCTGCCCTTCTGGGCCAAAGGAAAGAGGCATGGGAATTGGGAGCTTTTTGAGATTAGCTGTTTAGATGAATGCCTAAATCTACTTCCAAAATAATTTTTTTTAATGTAAACTTTCACCTTCTAAAGACTATGTCAGTGGGAGAGCTGGGAAATAAATGAGGTAACCCTACTTCCAATGTGCCTGGTGAAAAGGAGATGCACTCATTGGAAGACTTAGTTTACCTGGATGCCTGCCGTTGAACTCTGCCTGAGGGAGGAGGGCTCTGTATAGCAGGGAGAAGAATTTGATGTGTCTCCAAGCTATCTCAGCCTCTACATCATTCCTAAAGTCTTTTTTATCTTTTGAGGGGGTGTCACTCGACTCCAAATCCAACAACAACAACAAAGAATAAAGTCCCTCGTTATATTTTCAGAATAGCAAGAAACAAGGCAGGCGACACGTCAATTCCCCATCACTGTCCCACTGAAGACAGTGCTGCCAAAGTGATGGATCCCTCTCTGTATGTGACAAATGATACAGGCCCAGGCACTCTTATGTGCTGCCTTCCACCTAAGGAGAGGAATAAATGGTCGCTGTTCAATGTGAAATGGGAGCTCCAGATCCATCCTGACGATTGCAAACTTCCAAAGCCCACAGCCACCATGAGAGTGCTGCTAATTAGAAGCAAGGCAGTAAACAAATTAGTAAGTGCATTAGTAAATGAAGGATACCCTAGGGGCTCCAAAGAGTTAATTTGCTTCCAAAAGATGAGCAACTTATCCATACCCACTGGTGAAATCAAGCCTGCTATTAGAACCACTTAGTACTAACCCCGCAACTTAGCATCATGGGATCATTGATCTGAAGAGGGAAGGGATCTCAGAGATCATGTAGGCCATCTTACCACCCCCCCCCCATGCCTATAGAAATCTAGTGACTTGCTCAAGGTCACACAGAAAGTAAGAACTAGCCAAACCAGAATCCTCTGACCCCAAGTGATGTATAGAAAAAACTGCCTAACGTTTAAAGCTGTTGAAAACAGATGGAGTGAGCTGCTTCAGAAGGTAGGAGACTCCCCTTCAGGCTTCTTTACCTGTTGGCTCAAAGACTACTTGGTGAGGATGTTGGAGGTTTGGGGGGGTACTGTGTGACTTCTGAAGCCCCTTTGCTCTGAGGTGCTGTGGTATCATGATTTCACCAATGTAGCTATCACAAAATGTAAGCTCCTACACAGTATGGAGGCAATAAGCATTTATATAGAACCTACTACATGCCAGATGCTACGCTAAGAGCTTTTATCACTAGTATCTCCTTCGATCCTTACAACAACCCTGAGAGGCAGGTGATGCTGTACAGCATTTTACAGTTGAGGAAACTGGGGCAATCAGAGATTGCTTGGGGTCACACAGCTCATAAGAATCTGAGGCCACATTTGAACTCAGGTCTCCCTGATTCCAGGCCCAGCACTGAGCCATGACTGCCTCTAAAGACAATGTCCAGTTCTAAATAGCTACACGTGTGTAGTATGGTACGTAATTATGTAGTTAAATGTGACTATCTTTGCTACAATCAGTTTTAGATGATGATAAAATAGCAGTGTCCTGAATTTACAGACAAGAGAAATTGAGGTATAGAGCCACCCAAAGCCCTACATAAGTTTTTCTACCTCGTTTTCACAGCCTTTCCTGGTTCTCCAGGCGATAGTGCTTTCCAGGCCTCACTCTGTAATTACCCTATCCATTATAGATAGATTCATTTGTGTACATATTATTTCTCTCAATTGAATATCAGCTTTTTTTGGAGTCAAGGATTGTTTCTTTTTTGTCTTTGTCCTCAGCACCAGGCTCAGTATCTGGGGCATAGAAAGTGTTCAATTTGCTTGCTGGCTGACTGGCTTCATTCATTGCTAATTTTACCCTGGTATATTCACATTATTTCCTGAACATGGGGATGGATGTCATCTGGGCCAGAATGGTAGAACCCCAATAAAAAAAAAAAAACATTAGAAAGGATGCGATTCCCAGGGAGGAATTTCAAGTTACAGCTGCCACGGGGCAGAAATAGCTTGTGCTGTGCTCTCAACATTCCCAACAGCTGACCTACAGGCCTAGTGCAAACACATCGCAGAGATACTGGAGCAGGATGTGCTTGTCCTGAGCCCGGGGTACTCCTGGAAACAACTGTGAGGGCCTTGGCCAAATACAGAAAACCTGAAACCACCGCTTGTAGTAATCTTTGCAGTTGAGGGGCCAAAAATCTCCTCTGCTGCAAGAGAGCTTTCCCAGTCTTTCCCAACTGCTAATGCTTTCACCTCTGATATTACTTCCCATTTGCTCTAAATATATCTTACATACACACACTTATTTACACATCACCTCCTCTATTATTAGAATGTAAGCCCCTTGAGGGCAAGGACTATTTCTTACCTTTCTCTGTATCCCTTCTACTTAGTACATAGTGCCTGGCACAGGGTAAGCCTTAATAAATGTTTTTTGATTAATTGATTGAAGGGACAATCCATGAGGTGTAACAGGAGTGATGTGATCAGACAATAAATATTTCTATTTTCCTCCAGCCTTTCTGGGGGTTCCCTCCTTTCAAGAAACATAAATACAGTTACAAGCATGAAAGGGATCTTGTGCTCATTCCCCTGCTTCCTGTGCACCTCCATCCCATAAGAAGAACTATCCATTATCCCTTCCACATTGTGACTTTCCTCATCATGGTTTTGACATATCGCAGGTCAGCGTAAGAAATCAAATGGGAATTTTGGGGGAGTTTTGTGGAAGCAGCAGACAATGTGTGAAGGCCAGCATGTGACATAGAAAAAGTTTAGAAACTCAGAAATGCATAAAATATATGTATGGTATTGTATAGTACCAACATCATTTATGTTTTAATACCATATTAATTCAGATTTCTTCTCTGGTACGAAGAAGGGAGCGCCCAAAATATTTTACATTGATTTTTCCAGATTTCAGGGGCACCGTGTCCCTAACCCCCATGACATGGAAGGGATGATTGTATTTATCTTCTTTATTAGTCAATCAATAAAATAATTAAGTTCCTACTATGTGTACAAAGTATTTTTCTGGGCACTGGGAGAGAAAGAAAAGTATAACCCACAGTCACTGTGGCTTATATACAAAGAGGTTATAGTCTATTTGGGGAAAAGAAAATGTGTACAAAAGAAAAGATATATAATATACTAACAAGTAAATGACAGGTCTCCAATGAGAAGCATCTCTTTTGGAAATACTATAGAAATAAAAATCTGGAAGGACTTCGGTTAGAAGCCTGGCTCTTTCCCTGACAAGTTTATTTAACCTGGTCAAACTGCTTAAATTTCCTGGGCCTCAGTTTCCCTTCCTGTACAATGCATGCAACAATACTTGTACCATTTTCCTCACAGGGTTGTTGTGGGGAAAGGGGCAGTGGATAGAGCATTATCATAGATGGAGTGCTGGGTCTGGCTGGAGTCAGAAAGCCCTCTTTTAAATCCCATCTCTGATGCACTAGCTCAGTGAAAATGGGCAAATCCCTTCATGGCTCTGTGCACCTGTGTCCTTATTTGCAAAATGGGGAATATAATACCTGTAGGACCTACCTCCCAGGGTCAGGAGGCTCATGTGAGAAAAATGTAGGTGAGAAACTTGACAAACTTTAAAGCCCTTTATAAATGTCAGTTATTGTTAAATCTTAAAGAACTGCATAAATGTGGGCTTTTATTAAGGGATTAAAGGTGATAATACATGTAAAGCACTTTACAAACTTGAAGGTCATAAATCTAGGGAAAAGGCTCCTCTAAGGCCCAGCTAGCCTCCAGTCCCTTCATTTTACAGGTGAGGAAATTGAGGCTAAGGACATTCACTCACTCAAGTCATAAGCATCTGAGGTGGGATTTGAATCCAGATCCTCAAAGAGAGTTTTTCTTACTGAGTCGTTTTTCAGTCATGTCTGACTTTTTGTGATCCCATCTGGGGTTTTCTTGGCAAGGATACTGGAGGGATTTGTCATGTCCTTCTCCAGCTCATTTTACAGATGAGGAACTGACGCAAATAGGCTTAAGTGACATGTCCAGGTCATACCACTAGTGAATGTCTGAGGTTGGATTTGAACTCACGAAGAGGAATCTTTCTGAATCTATGCCCAGTACTCTATCTACTATGCCATTTAGCAACCCCAAAGTTTAGCTGTTAAAAAATGATTAATACTGGGACATATCGAGGGGCATTTAATTATGTGAATTCTGGCAACCTAAACTGCAGAAAGTTGTTAACTCAGTCTTTATAATTATGAGTCTCATTTTCTCTGAAAATAGCCCCATGATAGTGGAGGAGGGGGTTTCTTTCCATCCCTCTCCATTCTCCCCTCTCTCTTCCTTATTGCCAAGATTTTTTCCATTGCTATCTACATGCAACTGGGTTGGGGAGGAGATTCTAGATACAAAGACCATCCCTGGTATTACCTGGCATTGTACTCTGCCAATCTCGTACATGTTGGTGCTTCTGAATTTTAACCAGAATTAAAGGTATGAATATACTCTTCCCCCAATGAGGGTGGCAGCAGGCCTTGTCACAGAGCTTTTGAAGTCTCCATGACTGCATTGAGAGGCAGTTGACATTTCTAGTCACAATCTGATGGATAGAATCCCTCTTTTGGCCCTACCAAAACAACTTCTGTATAAGGTTACCTGCCATCCAACCTGTGTGTTTCTTGTGCCTATTTATATACATGCTGTCCTCCCCATTAGCCTTTCCCCAAGGACGGGGGTAATTTTTCCTTTCCTAGAATTTAGCACAGAACCTGGTATACAGTAGGCACTTAATAAAAGCGTCTCATTATTTTGCTACTTTTCCCCTAGATTAAATTTTTGGGTTCATCTCATTTCTATTTCTTTTATGAAGAAATTATTTTGTCTTGAGGATTGAAATGTTCTCTTCCCCTCTCCCCCAGCCTCCCTTTTGGCCAAGATAGTAATTTTCTTTAAGTAAAACTTCTCCGACTTTCATGTTTTATAAATCCTTCTCTTTTTTTGGCATTTAGAGTAAAAGTCTGGAGCTATGACATCTGAGCAGAGTGATCCAAAGACGATTCATACTCAAGACATTTTCCAGGCCAAAGGAGTATTATTTTCATTCTGTTTCTTGGCCTTATTATTTCTTCTCGAACGGCATTTTCCCAGACTTGTAATAGTGTTGAAAAATAGAAACATGCTGTTATTTTATTTACACACCTTTTATTGCTGTTATCACTCTGGTTGCTTTTATTATATTAACAATCCTTACTGATAAATGAATGATGGAATAATGACAGCAGGCTTCAGATGAGGCTGGCTGTGTCAACCAGAATGCTGAAACTGATGCTATAGAATAAATTCCTGCCTCTAACACATACACTTATTAGTTTTGGGAACCTGGGGAAGGCTTTGTGTGTCTCGGAGTCCTCACCTGTAAAATGGGCACATTAACAGAATTTGCCTCATAAGGACCTGTCTGGGGATTGAACAAGATAGGATATGTAAAGAGCCTTGCAAAACTTAGAGTGCTATATAAATGTGAGTTACTGTCACTGCCATCATCCTTATTCTACGTTGGTACAAGGGATTTCCACATTGGTAGTTCCCAAAAGTGATAAAATCACAGTTTTTATCTGCCCCTCCCCCCCCCCCCCCCAAATAGTTGTCATTTATATAGTGCTTTAAGGCCTACAAGTGCTGGTGCAGCTAGGTGGCGCAGTGAATGGAGCACCTGCCCTGGAGTCAGGAGGATCTGAGTCCAAATCTGACCTCAGACACTTGACACGCTTACTAGCTGTGTGACCTTGGGCAAGTCCCGCCTTCTCCCTTCAAGAAAAAAAGAAAAGAAAAGGTTTACAAGTGCTTTGTACGCATTATCTCATTTAATCCTTCTAACAGTCCTATGATTTAGGAACTATTGGGAATCCCCAATGTATACATTGAGGAAGATTTGGTTCAGAAAGCATATATCAGTTTAGCCAGTTGGTAAACATTTATTAAGCACCTACTATGTGCCAGGTACTGGGCTAAGCCCTGTAGATAAAATGAAAAGTAAAAGACAGTCCCTGCTCTCAAGGAGCTCAAATTCTAATTGGAGAGACAATTATGTACAGACAAGTTTTATACAGGATAAATTGGAAATGATCAATAGAAGGAAGGCACTAGAATTTAGGGGGAAAGGAAAAGGCTTCCCATAGTGTTTCAACAATTCGGCTAGCAGCTGCTGTTGGTGGTGTAAAACCAACAACAGCGCACGGAATGCTGCGAGCTCAGCTTCTTTTGATCTACTTTATTAAGGAAAGCATTGTTAAGGGGTTAACAAGCTTACTTTAATTCAGCATACAAATACCATTCACTTAGTTCAGGGGAAAAAGCCAGCACCCTGAACTTCAGAGCAAATACAAACAAATTACAAACATGGACAGACAGGCCAAATACAATTCATAGTTACCAACATCAAAGTTCAGCCCGGGAGCTCATAACAAGGACTGGCCCAGAGTCATGCATGCCACCACGGCTGGGGATCAGAGCTCCAAAAAAGAGAAAGCCAACCCCTGGTTTTATATCTTTTTCAGGGTCAAGGGTGAGTCACACATGTGACTCACCCATGTGACCTAAAATTGTCACAAAGATGAGACTTAAACCCATGTGGTCTAAAAGCCTCTGATGTCACAAACATGTCACTCAAACCCATGTAAATTAGGCTTTCCCTTGAGGCAAGGAGGTCATCTAGGACTCCTAATTTAATCAAGGAAATAAAAGCCAAAGTCTTCAAGGCACTTGGTTGAACTGAGTGCTCGGAGACCATTTTGATTGCCAAGACACCTCGAAGGACAGATTTTATTGAAGGAAGCTAGGGGAGCCAAGAGGCCTAGATGAGGAGGTAGAGCACTCCAGGCACTGGGGCAGCCAAGGGAAATGCCAAGATTTGGGATATGGACTGTTTTGTTTGAGAAACAGCAGGAGGCCAATGTCATGGGATAAGAGCATGTGGAGGGGATTATATGAGGTATAAGAAGACTGGAAAGGGGTGTGTGTGTGTGTGTGTGTGTGTGTGTGTGTGTGTGTGTATGTGGTAGGTTATAAGGGATTTGAAGGTCAGTAGATTTTATATTTGATCCTAGAGGTAATAGGGAGCCAGTGGAGTTTGCTGAATGGCAGAGGTGGGTGTAGGTGGGTGGGGGAGGGGAGAAAGTGACATGATCAGACTTATGCTTTAGGATGATAACTATGACAGTTTAGTGAAGGATGGACTGGAGTGGGGAGAGACTTGAGGCAGGCAGGTTATTGCAATAGTCCAGGCATGAGGTGATGAGGGCTTGCACCAGTGTGGTTGCAGCGTCAGAAGAGATAAGGTGATGTATGTGAGAGGTGTTATGAAGGTAACATCGACAGGCCTTGGGTACAGGTAGATTATGGGGTCAGGGTGAAAGACAGCAATTTGGAATGATGTCCCAAGGGCAATAAAACAGTGTGTACCCTTTGACTGAGCAATAGCACTGCTAGGTCTGTAACCCAAAGAAATTTTAAAAAAGGATCTATATGTACAAAAATATAGCAGCTCTTTTTGTTCTGGTGGCAAAGAATTGGAAATTGAGGAGATACCCATCAACTGGGAAATGGATGAACAAGGTGTGGTATATGATTGTGATAGAATACTAGTGTGCTATAAGAAATGACAAAGATGCTTTCAGAAAAACCTGGAAAGACTTATATGAACTGATGCAAAAAGAGCAGAACCAGGAGAACAGGGTATACAGTAACAGCAATATTATATGATCAACTGTGAAGGACTTCGCTATTCTAAGCAAGACAATGATCTAAGACAATTCCAAAGGACTCATGATGAAAAATGCTATCTATTTCCAGAGAAAGAATTGATGGAGTCTGAATGCAGATCAAAGCATACTTTTGTAAACGTTATTTTTCTTGTTTTCTTTCTTTTCTTTCTTTCCTTTGGGTCTGTGTTTTCTTTCACAACATGACTAATAGGAAATATGTTTTGTAAATGTATAGCCTATATCAAATTTCTCGCCTTCTCAGTGAGGGGGGGAGGGGAATGAGGGAGGGAAAATTTGGAACTCAAAATTTTTTTCATTTTTACATTAATTGAAAAATATTTAAAGATTTAAAAAAAGAAGAAATTAAGAAGAGGGGAGGGTTTAGGAGGACTTGTCTGGTATCATACAGTAAATACAGTAAATATCTGGGTGGAGATTTGGATCCAGCTTTTCCTGACTACAAGGTCAGGAACTTATCCCCTAGCCCATGCTCTTTCAAAAATGTTTTATCAGGAATAGTGTGTGTAAATACTTCTACACCTAATATAAATAATAGTAATAGCTAGCAGTAACATAATGTTCTAATGCTCAAAAATCACTTTATATTTAGCATTTCATTTGCTGCTCACAACAATCCCGTGAGGTAGGTAGGATTGTATCTTTATATTACAGACAAGAAAGTGAAGCTGAAAGAGGTTAAGAGATTTGTCCAGGGTCACACAGTAAGTTTCCAAAGTGAGATTTGAACCCAGCTCTTCCCGGCTCCAAGTCTAGCTCTCTTAATCACTGTACCAGTGCCGCCCCTCTAGGGACACATATTGGGACTGTTTCCAAGTGCTATAATTTGAATCCATTGTGTCCCTATAATTTTTAGCATCTACATCTTGCTTCACGTTCCACCTCCTCTTCCCCCACAGTGCTGCATCATGCCATATTCATAAATGCGGATACTTCTTCGCCAGCATCCCTCTAGTATGGACATAAATCGTAGGCTCCGATGATGAAACATCACCTTTGTTAGAAACAAACACCCGCAGTGGGGGAGCCGGCCCGGTTCAGGTGCCGATTTTACGAATCAGCCTCCGTACCTTTTCCCTTTCCTAATTGAAGTGCGAGACGGATCCTCCTGGTCGGCCAATAACTTATGTGGGCGACTACACGGGTCCTCGCCACGTAGGCACTGCCGATCATGCATGTGAATCATGGCGTTTATGTTGCCTGAGGCTCTGGCACACACACTGAGGAGCAGGCTAGACCCAGCTGATTAAGCTGTGGCATAAAACAACACCTCAGTCGTCAGGAGCATGACAGCCCAGGATGGTTTATTGGACCAAGGAGTATAACATTATAATTTACTTCTCTAATACATGTCATGTTCTCTCTTACTGTTTCCCCTTATGGAGTGAAATATGTAGTTAGGCGATTGCTGTACGAGCTGCATGTGTTGTGCCCCTCCAAAATTAGAAGGTAACAAAGTATCTTTATTATCCAATGCATTTGGTAGCCCAGTCACAAATCATGGGACCACGGCAGGTGAGAAGAGAGGGTTTTCCAATAGTCAAGTAGTCTCTGCCTGAAGCCTTTTGATTTTTTTTTTTTATTCTTTGAACTACAGCTTAGCGAGACGGAATTATTAGACTTCCCAGCCCTTCCTTCTTTATTGTACGTTCCTAACCATTACGTCTTTGCTTATTGACAGGAGAGTAGAATTTATCCCGTCTGGCTGGATGCAAATAGCGAAAGATCTAATTTTTCCTCCCCTTCCACCAAACATAACAATAGATGCCATAGAGAGTTTTTGCATGAGGTGACTTTTCTTTTAAAACTGGAATCCCATGGCCGCTCTCCAGCTCGAGCTGCTCTGGTCACAGACAATTTGGAAAGAATGGCTTGCTTGTTTGTCAGGCAAACATGTGTAATCTGATGAAATTATTAATGTCATAGTGTTAACTCGCTTCTCATAAATACAGTTAACAGTGCTGACATTGCGATTATACTCAAATGTTCCGGCCTCTTGCTCATTCTCTCGATCTGTCAGTCCAGGATGGGGGAGACAAATTGTGGTGGGCATATGACAATGCACAAAAGAGACATAAAACTCTTCTGATTAAACCTTGATGAAAGATTAAATGGTTCTGAATGCTTGCCAGATTCCTAGGACATGACATTTTTAACCAGTGGTAATAAAAAGTTTTACTCACTGGAGGTTTAAAAAAAATATGAGCTTTAAAAGATGTATGTGTAAATAATATAAACACACATATTTACTTGTTTGCATATGTTTGTAGCACCATAGATTTAGAATTGAGAAGGCACATAGAAGCTATCTAGACTAACCCTCTTACTTTCCAGATGAAGAAATTGAGGCCCAGAGAGGCAGGATTTGAATTCTGGCTCTCTGGTTCTTGATCAAATGGCTTTCTTTTCTGTGATCCTCTTTCAAATAGACTCCAATCACCTTGAGGGAAAGTATTATTTCTTTTTGGATTCCTAGAGTATAGGACATTGCCTTGCGCATAGTAGGCAGGTAATAAACACATTTGGAGTTAAGATGAATACTCATAGACATTAAATTACAAGTAAGAAATCATTTTTTTCATAAAAGTTCTTCATTCTCTATCTGTGCTTCTGCTTTGTATTTAATTTGTGGCCATGCATACTTTGCATTTATTTATGTGTCCGTGTTGCACCACCTTAATAGAATATATGCTTCTTGAGGACAGATTATTTCTGTTTTGGTTTAAATACAGTTCTTTATACATAGTGGATGTCAGATAAATTCTTGTTGGATAGAATGGAATTGAATGGGATTCATTTTACAAGCATTCATTAAATGCTTCCTGTGTGCCTGGCACTGGGTCGAGCCCTGGGAAGACAATGACAAACTGAAATGAATCGAATGGAATGTACTGTGAAGAGAGAGGCACATATATGGGAATATATGTATATAGAAAAAAAAGAAAACTAGGAAAGAAAATGATTTCTTCCTGGCAAATCAAACTCTCTAGAAGAATCACTTGTCCCCTTGGCTGGCTTCGTTTTGTCATTTGTTCTCATCAGGAGGTGGTTTGTTATACAAATATTACCATTTGTAGTGAGCATCCTCTAATTTTGCATCCACCTCAGTTCTTGGCAAACTCTTATCTGTCAGCCAGCGTCACGCTGTCCAAAGCTGAATGAACATCAGGCCTCTAGCTTTCCTGCTTACATTCTTCAACACAGTTAGAGTTTTCTTCATTCTTAGATCCCAAGCGGCACATTGTAACCGACTTGTAAAAAGCCCAATTCAAGAACCTTTTACCGGCATATCTCTGCCTCCCAAGCTTAAGAAACCATTGTATGACCTTTCTGCTTTGTATGATCAGAGGACTTGAAACCCAGTCTATTACATACAGGGAAAATATGATGACCCCTGGCTCCAGATTCCCTCACCCCCACAAAAACAGGCAAAATGAAATCCTTTGAATATACCTCTTTAAATATTTAGTTGGGTGTGAAACAATATGCAGAAACAGGAATATACAATAACAGTAATGATAATTTTTTTTACAAAGAGAAATAACATTCAATGGGAAAGTTCCATTTTTTTAAAAAGTCCCTTACTTTGCCGTGTTCTACTTTCGTCCATAATGCACACATCTATTAAATGCGAAAGGAAATGGGGAGCTGAGATGAGGTAAACCTGGCAACTAAGACCTTACTGTTGACTTATTCAGAGCAGATAAATTGAAATAATAAAGAAAGCTGGCAGCTTCCAACAGACTCCGTTATTGCTTAAAGCTTTGTTGCAAATTCAAAAGGAGTGCATACTTGTATTTCTGGGTCCCTTTGTCTTTTTTTTAACCATATATATTTATGGAGTGTATGGGGGCACACTTACCCCCCTCCTCATAAACACAACACGTATAGTATATTATAGACATTTATATGCCTCTATATAAGCAAAAGGGAAAAGACAAAAACGTCCTTGAAACCTGGGTTTCAATTAATTTGAAAAGAACAGTTTTTTTTAACAAGTTGAAAGTGGAAGGAGACCCTCCACTCTTCCCTTCCCCTTAGCGCCCCCCCTCCCCAAACACTTCTCAATATTAGGGTGTTAAAATGCTTTTGTTGATTTCTTCCCTCCTGAAACTTTGCGTTGTTCCACTTATTTCTCAGCCAGGGAATAAATCTGAGCTTGTTGGTAGCTCCTCTGCTCTCCTTCCAATGAACAGATTCATTAAGTTTATCTCTAATCTAAAAATCTGTCTTCCTAAACTCAATAAGCACGAAGAATTTCTTCCCTTGTATGGGAATTCTAAGGTTTTTTTTTCCTCAACAGCTTGAATTCCTGTATTCTGATTAAGATAGATGAAGTATTTGCATCCTATCCATATTCATAATCCTCTTTTACAGAGTCAACCTAAAATACCACGTTTGTTGCCCAAGCAGACACAGGCGATGTGACGAAAGGTTTTGTCTGGATGGAGAAGGAGTCGACCCCTTTCAAATTCAGGAGAAGAGCTGGTCACTAGGTGAATTCATGTTGTTAAGAGACCAGAACAATTATTGTTTCCTTTGTGGGGTGACAGAAACTGTAATTAATGATTTCTTCCTTTTCTCCTAAGAAGAATAAGAGAGATGTGGAGTTGACAGACATTTTATTAATAGTTTCTGCCAACTTCCCATACATAAAAGGTTTTTATTGGTGGCATTGCCATTTGAGAAAAAAGATTCCTTTTTGATGAAACGTTCAAGATGGTTGTTTTATGGATGAAAAATGAAGGCAATCTGTCTGCCGCCATAGAAAGTTTGGGCTTCCATAATAAAATTAAAACTCAGCTGACAGTTCTCATTGTGTTATTTAACCATCTGCCTCCTGCTGGTCTAATCAATAACAGCATTATGGTGTCCCTTTTACCTACTCCTTCTCTATTTAACCAGAAGACCTGTCAATATCGTGTCTCATGGCTGATTTACTAGGGAGATTGATGATTGACAGCAATGGTGGGGTGTAGTTGGGAGCTGTTGGGTGGCTTTCATACAGGGGAGCCCACGGGGAGTATCTTAAGGGTCACATTTCAGGAATCCTACCTTCTGTTTCCATTAACAATGGAGGATGCACATCACCTACCTCCACTGCTTGCAGCCTTGAAAATTGACTCTGAAAGGAACAATGGGGAGCGCACGCCAAATGACAAGTTCTGTTCACGTCAGGTGCGATTTTCCAAAATGCAGAGCTCTGAATAAGCATCTGCATTTTGCTTACTTAGCAGTTAACAGAAACCACATCTTCCAGATTGTTTTCTTGTCATCTGCAGATGAGATCCAAAGTTTATCTTGAGTTCCCCCCCTTCCTTGTCACGTATGATGGAACACTAATTCGTACAAGTTTTGCTGTATGGGTGATGTGTTGATTAAATGGTTTCCGTTGATCAGTTAAGGGGGAAAACACCTTTGCCCCATGGATTTACAATAAAGCAGTCAGGGCCACTTTTACTGCAGCTGGCTTAATCCTCCATCGCCAAAGGGGTGAGAAAAAGAGGGATATTCAATATTTTCTTAGGTCCCCAGATTTCGTTGCCTTCTAGATAGAACCTAATTAGGATCCTGAAACTTTGGGGGCTCAAGTATCCCAAAGCTTATTGACTGGCTTGACAAATCCACTGGCCTCAGTACATTTACAACCACTATCATTGTCAATTTTGTTTTTTTCACAAAAAGAACTCTATATTTGTCCGTTTATTTCCCACACTTTCATTTTTTTAAAGTCTTAAGAATCCCTCATTTGGGGAAGAAGGGGGGCAGCTGGAAATATACGACTGGCACATTGATCATCCGGCAGTCATCCCTTTTCTCTGGGAATTTTTATATAAGCTCCCTTATTGGGAATATGCTAATGACATCCGCCATGATTACTGATTTTCTTTGAATCGTTATTCCTCTGTGGGCAAAGCAATCAGAAAGGGAGAACAGGAGATTTACTTCTTGCTTGTGTGCCTTCTTCAACCATCTGCTCCATCCCGAGCCATTTTAATAAGATCTGCACTTTTCAGATTCTTTGCTCTGTCATTCTCAGGCATTTTAAAGCTTAAAAAGGAGTTAATAGTTATCTATCTGTGTCACAAATGTGGAGCTGTGATGCATTCTAAGCACCAACTCAGCCAACCCAGGGTTTACACGGACAGATTAATTTTATTAAAGTAAAAAAAAAGAAATTATAATGGGGCTTAACAGCTTCATTCTTTGGACTGTGTCATTTCAAGACGCCTTGGTTATTAAGGGCCCTGAGCACAGAAGTTGCAAAGAAGAAGAAGAAGAAAAAAAGAACTGATTTCTTAAAGAAAAGTCTTTCGAAAAAAAATAATTGTCATTCTCTCTCCTCACAAAGGGAAAATAATACCTTAGGAGAGGAAAAATTGGTGAAAAGGCAATGACAACTTACACATTCAAAAAAGCAGCTTGGTAGAGCCTCAAGAAGGCTGGATTTGCAATCGGGAAACTCACATTCAACTTATGTCAGTGACTGCCTGGGTAACCATTCTGGGCCTCAGTTTCCTCAGAAAGGAAACTGAGAACAAGATTGGTTAGATGGACTGTCTGGGGCTTTCTTGCTAATTAGCATTCTATAATTTTTGAATCCAATATTTATTCGTCTCATGGATGAGGAAAGTTGTTTTCTTGAGTACGCATTCACCATGTGACCCTGGGCAAGTCACTTGACGTTTCTGAATGTCAGGTACCTCATTATAAAATGCAGATAGTAGTACCTAACCCAAATCACAGGGTTGTTCAATGTGTCTACAAGCATTTATTAAGTACTTAATAAATGCGAGGGACTGTATTAAGCAATAGGGAAGACAAAGACAAAAATGAAACAGCTCCTGCCGTCAAAGAGTTAACACATATAAGCATTTAAAAATATATTCAGAAGAAATACAAGGCAATTTCTAGAGGAAGACACAATCAGCTGACGAATTAGGAAAGGCTTCAGTAGTAGGAGTAAGTGTTTGACCTGAGCTTTGAAGGAAGCTAGGGATTCTAAGAGGAATCGGTAAGAAAGGGGTACATTTCAGGCATGGGACACAGCCAGTTCTAAAGTATAGAGATGAAAGATGGAGTGTCCTATATGAAGAACAGCAAGATGGGATGATACATTCAAAGAGCCTTGCAAAATTCCAAACACTATGTCAATTTCACATATTATTGCTACTTTTTGTTGCTGCTGCTTTCAGTTGTTTTCAGTCCTATTTGACTCTTTGTGGCCCCATCTGGGGTTTTCTCGGCAAAGATACTGGAGTGGCTTGCCACTTCCTTTTCCAGCTCATTTTATAGATAAGAAAACTGAGGTAAATAGAGTTAAGTGACTTGACCAGGGTCACACAGCTAGTAAGTGTCTGAAACCAGATTTAAACTCAAGAAGATGAGTCTTCCTGACTCCAAACCCAACATGGCACTCTATCCACTGTGCTGCCTAACTGTCCAATTATTGTTTCTACTTTCATTATATTTCAGGCATCCTCAACTTTAATGCCTAGCTTCAGGAGAGGCAACCACAGTCTCCTGATTACAGTGTTGAAAAATAATAACTCTCCTGAACTTTAAAAATGGGACGTCATGTTTTATTCTCATTTACACAGAAAGAGCAGAACTCCAAAAAATGTTGCTGATTGATTGAAGCCACTCTTCTTCAAGGGAGAAAAAAAATCAGCAAGGTTCTGCCAGTGCCAGGAAGACAGAGATAACAGAATATGCAGAGAAGATGGTAAAAGAGAGTTTGCCAAGTGGAGAGCCATTAGGCCGCTAAACATTGTCAAAACATAAAGGAACCATCAAGTGGTAATGGCCACCCTCTTTAGTATTTGGCTCATTTAGAAGGAAAAAAAAATCATCATGGTAAAAATGTTTCCCAAAGTGGCCTGGTCGTGTCACTTCTATTCAAAACTTTCTTCCCTCTCCTTAACTGTTCACCGCATCATATTCATATGACCCTAGATCTAGAGAGATCATTTATTAAGCACTTACTATGCGCCAGCCTTTCCTGACCTCCTGTAATGTGAGAGACTTTCCTCTGTTGATGGTCTCCAATTTATTCTGTCATCTTTTAATTGTACTTAGTCATTTGTATGTCATCTCCCCTGTTAGATTATGAGCTCCTTGAAACAGGGCTTGTCTTTTGCCTTTCTTTCTAACCCTAACCCTAATCAACATTTAGCACAGGGCTCATAACGGAGTATGTGCTTAATAAATCTTTATTGACTGTGATGTGCTGAGGATATAAATACAAGCTAGAAAGATAATCCCTGCTTTCATGGAGTTTACATTCTAATGGGAGAAGACAATACATAAAGGGGTGCTAGAAAGCTGAGGAGGGGGGTACGTGGTAACGTCCAAAAAGAGGCTGTAGAGATCATTTGGTCCAAATAGACACCCAAGAGGTAAAAACTATGTGGGCTTCACTACACAGGTAGCAAGTGGTAGGGTTCGAATGTGAACTTAGGTCCATTGTCTACAAGATCAGTACACTGTCCATCATGTGGTTGTTCACTAGTTTCAGTCATCTCTACTTTGTGCCAGGCCCTGGTGCTAAAGATAAAAAGATGTTATTGTTCAGTCATATCCAATTCTTTGTGACTCTTGGCAAGGATACTGGAGCGGTTTGATATTTCCTTTTCCAGCTCATTTTACAGATGAGGAAACTGAGGCAAACAGAGTTAAGTGACTTGCCCACGGTCACACAGCTAGTAGGTGTCTGAGGCTGGATTTTAACTCAGGTCCTCCTGACTCCAGGGTCAGTGTTATATATCTGTTATGTCACCAAGCTACATCATAGCTTTCTATTATACCATCCTGACCTCTTCTTATCCTATACCTGACCATCCTATACCATCACTTCCCTACATCTTACTTTAATGCCTCATCCAAGTGTGCTGGTGATCTGGGTTGTCAGGACCTGTATCAGGGGAGCAAAAGCCCTGGCAGGGTTGACCAAGAATGCATTGTAGGCTTGCTAATGAAGAATCAGCCTAGCTGCTTGTGGAGAGGCCCATCACCCAAAAGTTGACTACCGGGTGAGTAATTTTCTCAACCATAGCAAGAAGGGAGAGACAACATAGAGACACAGGAAAACAAAAGAATAGACACAATTGATAATTCTAGATTCAGAGGACCTGGATACAAATCTTACCTCTGAGACAGTAGGGAAGCTCCTTAACCACTGTTTCTCACTTTCCTCTTCTGTAAAAATGAGGAAGTAGAACAGACGGCTTCTGGAGTCCCATACAGCTGCACATTAATGCTTTCAGGATCTCCCTAACCATATAATAGCTGTGACATTTGAGTCGGTGAAAGGAGTACCCACGTTGATATAAACTTAAGCTCTTTGAAAGCAATGCCTGTTTTGTTTCTGTAGCACGAATGCCTGTGCCTAGGGCAGTGCCTGACACATAGTGAGTGTAGAATTTACACATGCTAAAATGATTGGAAGGGAAGCTTTTAAGTACAGGAGACAAATAGATGAGATTAGGGAGGGAGAGGAAGTGTGGGCTGCCTAGATTTTCAGGAAATCATTTGGAGAAGACCCCCTTCCAGTGAATCTTGGCAACTCAACAAGTGGTTCACACCTAGCATGGAAGATCTCTCCTCACCTCATTTGTTTGTGAAACTGTTAGCTTACTAGGTGAGTGACCACTGAGCCTTCTGGCACTTATGTCTCATTACTTGGCAGGCTTTCTCTGGCAGCCATTGCTGATGGGAGTTCTTGGTTCTCTTGGATAATGCAGACTTCTTACAAACAAGATAGCAAAGCCAGGACCTAAATAGCAATGACCACATTGCTAGGATTCAGCTGACCAGAGACAAACTCACTCTCAAAATAGTCTCCCCTCCCTTCCTTCCACATACCCCAACAAAGGGAAGAGACCTAGAGGCACTCTGTCTTATCTTTTGATGTATTATACAAATAGACCACTTTTGAGAAATAGGACTAAAAATAGGAAAGCCCATGCATTCCTTAATATTTCATGAGATAAGATCTCAAGGACCTGAAATTAAAGGTAGGCAGGTAGCCAATGATGTATGGGAGAGAAATGTGGGCCTTGGTTTGATGGACAGCATAGATTCTCTCACGGGGAGGGGGCAGGGAGGAAGGAGCCTGTGGCTCTCAGCTGCCATGGTGTACTGCATTGCACTTACAACCTGATATTATTACCAGTTTAAAACTATCTTGCTTCAGCATTCAACTTCTACCTGTCTTTTCTTTCCCATGACTGTTAAAAAATATTCCATTTATAGACAATGAGTTGGAGTGAAGTCCCTAAATCATTTGGCCATAGTTCAAGCTACAGAAAACTTGGAGTGCAGAATAATCTCCCTTGTCTACCCTGGTCTTTGCCCTCCCTCCTCCTCCTTTCTTCCTCCTCCCCCCTTCCTCCTTGTCTTCTCTCCTCCCTCCTTTCTCCTCCTCCTCCTCCTCTCTCTCCTCCCCGCCCCCAGCAGTGTTGCAGATATTTCATGTACAATCTCGCCACTATTTCTTAAAATTGTTTTTATTAATAAATAGTTTTTCAAGCTCAATGTCATTCCTCATTCCTTCCTCGTGATACTGATCCCACCTTCTCCTGTTTCCTGGGGGAGCTTGTCCCTTCAATAGTAGCATCATGGTTCTAGAACTCAAAAGGACCTCAGAGACCATTTAATCCTGCTTGTTTTATAGATGAAGAAACTGAGGCACAGAGAGCCTGACTTTCCCAATATTATAGGATCACAATTCTAAAGCCAGAAGCAACTCCAGAGGACAGTTAGTACAACTCCCTTATTTTACAGATGAGGGAACCGAGGCCTGGAGGGGTTTAGTGACTTGTCCAGGGTTACATAGGTAATAAGCATCAGCAGAAAGATACGGACTCAGGTCCTCTGACTCATGAAGATTCAATATCTTTTCCAGCGGACCACATTGCATCCTGGCATCTCCATTCTTTCTAATGATCACTCTCTCTTTATCTCCTGGTTTTCTCCCCTACTGCCCATAAACACACAGGGGGCTCCTCCTTCTAAGAAACCTTTATTTAACCATGCCATTCCTTCAAATTATCATCTTATATCTCTCCTGTCTTTCATAGCCCAGTTCCTAGAAAAAAAAAGCCCTTCACATTCATTATTTTCACTTTCTATCCTCCCTTAAAAAATATACATAGGCTTAAATATATTATATTTATATGTATAATATATATAAATATAGATAGGCTTAAACATAATATATTATATTTCTGTATTATATATATAATAAATATAGATAGGCTTAAATATAAACATAAAAAATATAGATAGGCTTAAAAAACCAAACCATCACTACCACTTCCCAGGAAGCTTTTTAAGACTAGAAGTGGCAGAGCAGCTTGGGAGGGGTAGTTGCCTCACCAGGATTTCTCTACACAGATGAAATCACAGGTGTAGACAAATCCTTTTCCAAACAATAAACACTATCAAGCAAAACAAATCCACTTGTCTTTACTTCTTTAAAACCACATTTTATTGTTCTTTAATCTTTTTGAATTTTTTATTATGAAATTAGCAAATGTCAACAATCACAATATGAAGAACAGAAAAGTAGGTTTTTTTATGAAACTGTGACTTTCTATTTCGTACAATTTGCTTTTTTTGAAATCTATACTAAATTTCATACAATAGTAACACCACTACTTTGCTTGTCTATTCCTTTCTGAAGCTCCTTCTGCTCACTTCTGTGCATTTTAAAAAATAGTTCATTAAAGTCTTGTCTCTTTCCTTTCCCTCCCTCCCCTTCCATTTCCCTCCCCTTCCACTTTCCTCTTCTCTCCTCTCCTCCTCTCCCCTCCTTTCCTCTTCCATCAATTTTATGACCCAATTCCTCCCTGCCCTCCTTAGAAGCCATCTCTTATAACCAATAAATATAATCAGGTGAAATAAATCAAAGCACTGATTGTGTCTACAGGAAACCTTTCCTGATCTCTCTTGCTTCTAGTGCCTTCTCTGTGTTGTTTATTTCCAGTTTACTATTTATGTAGCTTGTTTGTATATAGTTGTTCTTATGCTGTCATGCTCCATTAGACTGTGAGCTCCCTGAGAACAGGGACTTTTCTTTTTCTTCCCATCGTTAGAATTTATCACAGTACCTGGTATACAATAGGTGCTTAATAAATGTTTACTGACTGACTGAAGATGTATATAGCATTCTGTACTTCAATTCCATTACCTCTCTACCAAGAGGCAGGAAAGATCATTACTCTTCTGAAGTTAGGACTGGTTACTACATCGATCAGAGTTCTGATGTCTTTCAAAATTGTTTTCCTTTACATTACTGTGGTCGTGTAAATTATTCTCCCAGTTCTCCTCACTTCAATCTGCATCAACCTTAATCCATTATATTTTATCTACACATAGATCTATGTCTATCATGAGATTAAAAGCACATTTGGCACATGTAACTTCAGAGTTTAGAGCCATCAGTAGAAGGCTGCTTTTGCACCATTCACAAGCATTCTCCTTTTCTCAAAACAAATTCCTTTCCTATTTAGTTCTAAGATAGTGGGGTGGGGGGAATCCAGAGAGTAGGTTTATTCACAAATCTTTACACAGCGAAATTTCCCATTGACGTCAGCAGTGATTCTGCCTGCCTAAGCATATCAAAATAGGAGCACAAATTAAAAAAAAAAAAGGCCCCAGCTCTTAAAAACTTTGGAACACAGTATCAAATACTATATCCAATCCTGGTATTTTTATTTACTTGAAATCAGTTTCTACAAATTTAGAAATGATGCTTTCTGGTTGGAAAAATTACTGCTATTTCTCAGTGACTATTTGCATGCGTGCAAATCTTTCTAGGCACAAATGTTTCTCCTCTGCCAACCCACTTTCCCCCTCTCCTCTCACAGCCAGTCTAGATACCTGTGTAGTCTATGTCGTTCAGCATTTTATTACATTTTCTTCCCCATGTGGTCTGGGTCAATATACTGTCATTATCAGAATAAAGGTCTTTTTCATTTAACTGGATTTTGAGCTTATGAAATATGCACAAAACCTACGTGAAACTTGATATTAAAGAAATGAATGATATTAAAGAAGTGAATGTGATTTTCAGGCATTCTTCCAATCTTTTACAAAGATGCTTGTGTAAGTACTGACTCCGCCTAAGGTACACATACAAGATTTCTTTGTTTCAATTCAGTTTGATTTGATTCGATTCAGTTGGTTTGGTTTGGTTTGGTTCAATTCAGTTCAGTTCAAATCAATTCAACTCACATAAGGTCAGTGCTTTGTACCAGGCCTTAGTGCTAGGTGCTGGAGTTAAAAAGATTGTCTCGGGGGCAGTTAGGCGGTGAAGTGAGTAGAGCACTGGCCCTGGAGTCAGGAGGACCTGAGTTCAAATCTGGCCTCAGACACTTGACACATATACTAGCTGTGTGACCTTGGGTAAGTCACTTAATCCCAATTGCCCTGCCAAAAACAACAAGAAAAAAGATTTTCTGACTTCTCATGACCTCATTTGGAGTTTTTTTGGTAAAGATACTGGTTTACCATTTCCTTGTCCAGATCTTTTTACAGATGAAGAAACTGAGGCAAACAAGTGACTTGCCCAGGGTCACACAGCTAGTAAGTATCTGAGACCAGATTTGAACTTAAGAAGAGGCTTCCTGACTCCAGGCCTGACACTCTATCCATTGAGCTACTTGGCCGTTCCAACAAAAACATAAAGAATGAAAAAACAAGAATACAACGTAGTACATACAATGTCAGAGGTTAGCAGCATCGTCACTTCCAGACTTCTAAAGAACTCTTATCTAGTCTCCTAGACAAAAAGAGACCTTTCTATTTAGTTCTAGGATAGGCATAGATACTCAACCTATGATTTAGAGTATAGGGAACTCCCTCCACTCCTAAGTTGGCACCTACTTTGTAACTTAGGGTCTTAGAGAGTTGCCCAGTGTACTGAAAAGTTAAATGTCCATGGTCATACAACCTGTATGTATCAGAGAAACCCAGGTCCTCCTGGCTTGAAGCCTTGCTCTCTATCCATATGCCATGCCGACTTAGTTATAGACCAGGAGCTGGGGTGGGGGATCCAGAGAGAAGGTGTATTCACCAGTCATTATTCAATTCAATTTAATTCAGCTCATCTCAAGAGCCTAGCTATATTCGCCACTGTTAGGTCGTATGGATAGGAAAGCAAAAATGGGACAGTCCTTGATCTCAGGAAGCTTTCTAGGGAGAAACAATATGTATATAGAGGAATCAATTTTATATATATACATATATACTTTAATATATATGTATACATGTATGTATATGTGCACATATGTATGTATATACATTTGCATACATATATGTGTATGTATGTATATGTGTATAGATATTTAAATGCAACATGATCAACATAATTTTGTTTTGTTTTCTTATTATTTCAAAGTGCAATCCCAACTTCATGGAAGTACTCAAAGAACTCTGCCAAACACGTCATATAAAAACTGGAGGAGAAGATGATACTGAACTTAGCTGAAAGATGAGGAAACTGATGTCCTTGATCAAAACCATGAATCGGGGAGAGAAAAAAAAATCAAGGGCGTTAACTAACTCTAAAAATTCCCGTTTAAAGAGATTCCTGTTGAGATTCATGGCAAGTTATACAGTCTTTCTTTTGCATTGATCATATTCAGTCAGTCAATAAACATTTATTAAGCACCTGTGTCAGTCACGGTGCTAAGTGTTAGGGATACAAAGAAAGGTAAAGGACATTCTCTGCCCTCAAGGAGTTTAGAACCTAATGGGGGAAGATAGCACATAAAAAGAAGCTAAAAGGGGAGGGGCCTGAAAAGCTGTGTGTGTGTGTGTACAGGGAATGATGGGATGTCTATCCTTAGTGTCTTCATTAAGAGAAGGATCTGGGAGGAATTCTCCACTGTCATCCCTACATGGGTTCGATTGTTTTCAGTTGTGTCTGACTCTTCGTGACCCCCATTTGAGGTTTTCTTGGTGGAGATACTGGAGTGGTTTACCATTTCCTTCTCCAGATCATTTTACAGATGAGGAAACTGAGGCAAACGGGGTTAAGTGACTTGCCTAGGGTCATACACAGCTAGTGTCTGAGGTCACATTTGAATCTTGGTCTTTCAGACTCCAGGCCCAGAGTTATATCCATTGCACCACCTAGCTGCCAATAAAAATAGTATTATTATCTTAAAGCACAGTACTATTAGCTTAAAGTACTATAGGAATGTGAGGTTATATTTATTATTATTAACCAGGGTACTATTATTTCACTAGTTATTTGTTGGGCTCAGGGACAGAGATTCCAGTTATTCAAGACCTAGTTGTCTTGATATATTTACTGGAAAGAAAAGGTACACTATGGGACCTTGGCTGGTCTATTCATCTTGACAGAGGCTTGTGGTCCTGAGGGAGAGGAGTGGGTGGTGAGATTTGTAAGTTAGTGGAGCTAGGGGCAAGTCATTGGTCTGTAAGAAGCTTGGTTTATAGACTCTTTGAATCTTTGTGGGTTAGTTGAGATACTCATCTCTCCCCCCACTCACACATGCCCCTTTTATTTCACATAATCTCAGAGTTTTCAGAGTTGAGAGACTCAGGAACCATCTGTTCCAACATATATATGAAAAAGAAGTAGTGGAGTACGCCAGGTGGTCTTTTGGCCTCTGTTTGAATGTCAGGGAGTTCACTACCTCCCTTCCGAGGCAGTCTATTTCACTTTTGGATGGCTCAAATTGTTAAAATAGTTTTTCTTTACATTAAGCCTAAATCTGCCTCTGTGGGAGTTCTACTCTCAGAAGCTGAACAAGGCTTCACATAACAGCCTTTCAAATGCTTGAAAACAGCCACTGAGTTAAAAAAAATTCAATTTAAAAATCATTAAACATTTATTGCACTCATCCTATGCTGGGTGCTGGGGATGCAAGGATTTTAAAAAAATAGTTCCTACCCTCAAGGAGTTTACATTTTATTCTTTAAAAATAGGCCTGGATAGTTCTAGAGAAGCCAGATGGCCATGACACTCTGGTTATCTGTTTGAGCTTGGCTCAAGCGGAAGGATAGCCTGATACCTATCATACCTCCCTTGCTTTGAGGGACATTGTGGTCCCTTTAATATCATGGGAATAGCTCACTTTCTTTCCTATCTACTCATCCTTTCCAATAGAGTATTGTCTCTGTAACGATTCTCTCAAAGTATATGTCCAGTAAAGGCTGAGGGTCTTTATATACTGTTATCTCATGCTCAGTATTCCTCCCAAAGAACTGTTTCTTTGGAAGGCATTGAAAAGGTCTTCTCCCCAGTAGTCACTCAGTACCTGTGTATTAAGGACCTGTGCTTTTATTGGGGTGGAAACTCCCAAGTTAGAAATGCCACCCATTATGCAGAGCGCAACCCACCTGTAACTTATACTCTTAGGGTGTTGCACTAGCCTCAGAGAGGTCCATGGTCAGACAGTTAGTAAATGCCAGTGGCAGGATATGAATCCAGGACCTCCTGAGTCTAAGTCCAGCACTTTGTCCTCCAGTATGTCAGACTGCCTCTCAGATGCTCAAGAAATAACCAGGCATTTATCATTTATACATATCAGTAGAGAATAAATTCAGGGGAAAGACTGCTTTGCTATTTTCTTGGTATCTTCAAATCCTGGCATATAGTAGGTACTTAATAACTACTTGTTAAATTGAGCAGAATTATTTCTATCTCTCCTCCCTTCCCCACTCTCTAATCCCAATTACAGTGGAGCCTCAAGATTATATTAATAGGTAACATGCTTATCTATGTTTTCTGAAGGTCATGTATGCAATTTACTGCTATTTAGTAAATAGCAGATGTTCAAATACAGGTTTTCCTTACTTTTTATTTATTTTATTTGGTCACTCAGTGCTCATGCCTTTCCTCTGAGATTACCTTTGAATTATTCAGTATAGGTCGTTTGTACACAGTTGTTTGCATGTTGTCTCCCCCGTTAAATTGTGAGCTCCCCAGGGCAAAGGACATTTTTGTTTTTAGTTCCCCAATGCTTAGGAAAATGCCTGGCATGTGACAGGTACTTAATAAATACTTGTTAACTGACTAAATGTATGCCTGAAGAAATGATTTTATTCAAAAATTTATAAAATGATTTTACAAATTATTTTAAAAGATTTGATTAATATTTTAACTGTATGAAAGGAACTTTCTGTATAATGAATGCTTATTTATATGATGTTATTTAAAAGTAGATGATTGTAATGTCAAAGATACTTTTGGAAACAAAGTAATTATATCCTAATTTATATTTTAATGTTTCTCCCCAGCTGTTAGAGCTCACTCCCTTTGGAACTGATTTTTATTTCTTGTGTTTATATATTGTACTTAATGATATAGCGTATGTAAAGCTCTTTCCATACCTTAACATGATATATAAATATATTATTATTACCTGTATACATGTAGGCTCTACTCAGTAGAATGCAAGTTCATTGAGGGCAGGGACTGTTTCTTTTTGTTTTTGTATATCAAGCATGGTGCCTAGCACATAGTAGGCACGAAATCCACACTTGTAAAATTGAATTGATTAATATTTTTAAAATAAATGAATGCAAAGAAAAATGTTAACAGAAAATTAAATAAAAGATAGTGTTCAAACATTCAGTGTGACCTAATGTGAAACTTAACTTTATTTTTCCATGTTGAGACTCTTTGATCTTTACTCTCTCCCTTGATTCGTCATTCACATATAATTTGTAGATTTGAGAAGAGTAGTTTATCAACATTTATTTGTGTGAATCTGGTTATCTCTTTCCCAAATATTTTCTTCCTTCTCAAAATACATACTCATTTTTCTGTGTTGCAATCTTTATCGTGGAGGATGGGCAACCTTCTGGCCCCTGAAAAGCCATTTTGGCATCCATATGTGCCCTACAGCAGAATGAGACAAGGCACCTTGAAGGACCCCAGACAACTGGGGTCACCATTTTGGAACTTCATCCAGAAATATCTTTCATGAAATACTATTGGCAGCCAAGGTATAGAAAAATCTCTCCTATCATGAAACGACCTTTAAGATACTAAGTTTTTCTTCCTCCTTTGTATCAAATGCACTTAAAAGTATATAATTCTTTTAAAATAGGACAGAAAGCTTGAATCACCAGTGTTCTGTTACAAATATTCCAGACTTAAGATGAGGAACAAGACAGACCATTGGAACTTTGTGCCTGAGTCAATTAAGTATGGGTGGTCCTCTTCCCTGTGTAACCTCCACTCTCAACGCTCGTTTTCGCATCTGCTTTTGTATCTTTATACAAGCTGTCCACTGTGTCTTGAATGTTCTCCCTCCTTATCTCCTCTCCTTGGAGCTAGAAGATCATTGGTGTAGAGCTAGTAAGGACCTCAGAAGCCATCTGGTTCAATCCCTTCATTACAGCTGAGGAAACTGAGGCCCAAAGACATGAAGTGATTTACTTAGGGCTACTCAGGCATTAAGTGGAGGAGACAAGATTTGAAACTAGGCCTTTTGACTTCCAGTCCTATGTGTTTTTTATGGTTCTGTACTACCAAGTTCTCTCCAAGGCGCAGCACAAATGCCACCTCTTACTCCCGGCCTTTCTTACTCTTCTCCCCACCACTTGTTAGTGCCCCCCACAAATTACTTTGTATTTTTTGTACATATTTTGTACTTAATATCTGTTTGTATGTTGTCATCATTTTCCTCCCACTTCTTCAGGCAGGATAGGAACTCTCATTTTTGTTTTTGTACCACCAGGGCCTAGCAGAATAGTAATAAACATGTGTTGGATTGAACTGATTTGAATACAATCAAATCCTACCTTCTAGTAAAGCCTTTCCTGATCTTCAATGTTAGTACTTTCCCTCTGAGATGAACCCCAGTTTACCCTGTGTACATCTTGTATGTATGTAGTTGTTTGCATGGTTCAGCCCCATTTGACTGGAAATTCCTTGTGGTCAGGCACTGTTTTTGGTATGTTGAAAGTGGTTAATGAGGACTTGCCCCTTTCCTAATAATTTGAATGCTTTGTCTCCAGTTTATTCCAAGCTGGCTCTGCTGATGACATTCTTCCCCTTCTAACAGGCATCTTTTCCTTCCAGGTCCCTGCTGGAGTTCTCTGGACCCATTTTCTCAACTCAGGTTTTTGGCCAATTTTCTATTTGGGGTACCGTTAGATTTGCAGTTTGGTCATAGCATTAACAGTAGCAACACTGATACAAGCATTTATTTAACAACTACTATGCCTTCAGAACCATGCTAGGATGGGAATGAAAAGACAAAATTGGAAACAGTCCCTGCCCTCAAGGACCTTACAGTCTAGCTAGGGGAAATAACATACATTTAAAATAGCTGCAAGGTGTCATCAAATCTACCTGGTACTGGCTAAGAAACAGAATTATGGATCAGTGGAATAGGATAGGTACGCAAGATGGAGAAGTCAACGACTATAGCAATCTGTTCTTTGATAAACCCAAAGAGGCCAGCTTCTGGGCTAAGAATTCACTATTTCACAAAAACTGCTGGCAAAATTGGAAAATGGTAGGGCAGAAATTGGGCATAGACCAATATCTTATACCATATACCAAAATAAAGTCAAAATGGGTTCATGATTTAGGAGTAAAGGCTGATACTATAAGCAAGTTGGGAGAACAAGGAATAGTTTACCTATCAGATTTATGGAAAAGAAAAGAATTCATGACCCAACAAGAGATAGAGAGCATCACAAAATGCAAAATGGATAATTTTGATTATGTTAAATTGAAATGTTTTTGTACAAAAAAAGCCAATGAAACAAAGATTAGGAGGGAAGCAGAAAATTGGGAGAAAATCTTTGCAACTAGTGTCGTTGATAAAGGCCTCATTTCTAAAATATACGGGGAACTGAGCCAAATATATAGGAATACAGGTCATTCCCCAATTGAGAAATGGTCAAAGGATATGAACAGGCAGTTTTCAGAGGAAGAAATTAAAGATATCTATAGGCATGTGAAAAAATGCTAAAAATCACTACTGATTAGAGAAATGCAAATCAAAACAACTCTTAGATACCACATCTCTCCTGTCAGATTGGCTAAAATAACAAAACAGGAAAATGATAAATGCTGGAGAGGATGTGGGAAAATTGGAACATTGTTACATTGCTGGTGGAGTTGTGAACTGATTCAGCCATTTTGGAGAGTAATTTGGAACTACGCCCAAAGGGCTATAAAAATGTTCATACCCTTTGACCCAGCAGTACCACTTCTAGGGTTGTATCCCAACGAGATCACACAAGCAGGAAAAGGACCCATATGTATAAAAATATTTATAGTGGTGCTTTTTGTGGTAGCTAAGAATTGGAAATCAAAAGGATGCCCATCAGTTGGGGAATGGCTGAACAAGCTGTGGTATATGAAGGGAATGGAATACTATTGTACTATAAGAAATGGGGATGATAGGGACTTCATAATAACCTGGAAAAACCTACGCGACATAATTCTGAGTGAGCGGAGTAGAGCCAGGAGAACATTATACACAACCACAGATATATGGATTCCGTGAGGACCAACCCTGACAGACTTTGCTCTTCTCAGCAACACAAGGTGCAAAGACAGCTCCAAAGGACTCACGATGGAGCATGCTATCTACATCCAGAGAAAGAACTGTGAAGTATGAATGCAGATTGAGGCATACTTCATGCTTGCCTTCCCTCCCCCCTTTTCTTTCTGTCTTTTGTTTTTGTTTTTGGGTTTTTTTTTTTTTTGGTTCTGTTTCTTCCTATCATTCATTCCATTGGTCATGATTCTTCTCCGCAACTTGACTAGTGTGTAAATTAATTCAATGCGAAGTTATATGTGGAAGTTATATGGGATTCCATGCCGTCTTGGGGAGGGAGGGGGGAGGGAGGGAGGAAAATCTGGAACTCAAAATTATGTAGAACCGAGTATTGTAAACTAAAAATAAAAAAAATGGAAAAAAAAGAAAATCAATGCTGAAAACTAAAAATATTAAATAAATAAATAACTGATAATGAAAAAATATTAAAAAATAAAGTAAAATAGCTGCAAGGTGATTTGCGGGCAACAAGCTAGCACTTGGAAGATCAAGAAGGGCCTCATGTAGAAGGTCATTCAGAAACTAGGGATCCTGTGAAATAGGTGAGGAGTAAGTGTATTCCAGTGAAAAGATTCAGAGGCAGAGGCAGAGGATAGACCCTGACTATTGGATGATCTAATTTTCTGTGAACACAGGGTAAGCAGAAACACCATTAGAGCCTGTGGCTGATGCTACCCTTTGCCCTCTAAATTCAATGTCTCCTTTGGGAAAAAAAAAAAACCCAACCCAAACCAAAAAAACAAACACACACCACCACCACCACCAAAAAAAAAACCCCCAAAACCCAAACCTTACTTCTCCTTTTGAGTTAATTTATGAACAGTCCAACTCATTTACTTTTATTTCCTCCACTAAGACTTCCCTCATAAGAAGAGGAACTGAAGCATTCAGGAAGACCAAATGAACGATTATGTAGCACCAGCAGTTTTGGGTTCCCAAGCTACTTTCAAAGACCATTTGTGGAAAAAGGAGAGGGAAATCATGGTAACAGTTTATATTGTCCCCTTTAACAGTGTATTAGCTTCCTGTTTCCTGCCAAGTTGTTTGCAAAACGCAGAGCCCAAATGCTACCTGGGTTGTATATCAAATGCACAGCTTATAAATAGAAATTCAAGGTAACCACATTGCATTGTACAGTAGAAAACTCAAAGGTGGCTTTGCAGGCTACTGGTTTTACTTAGCAGTAAAGAGAGATTCTTGCCAGGGTTGTTTACACAGTCCTAAATCCTTGTAAAGTCAGACTGGAACAAGTCTGTTATCTGACCTAGTCCTTAGGGCTACTTAAACACCTGTGGATTTATAGAGTTCAGATGTCTACTAAGGTCTGTGTTGAAGTTCATTCAGAAACCTGTGGCCCAGATGAAACAGGCTGCTAACATGGGTAAGCTGTTTCTTCACCCCTACAACCCCCCACTCCTCTACCCCCCACCTCTGGCCCTTCTGTCCTGGCTTATGGAGCTGTCGTATGAACCAGAAACAAGATTAAGATTTCAAAATGCCCTCTCTAATTGAATAGGTGGAGTGAACAAAGGAACAGGGGGAAGCCCTCACTGCTTATCTGTTGTTTGTACTCTAAGCATTTATCAAAGAATTTAATTTCTCAAGTTTAGATTCTTAAAAGGACGATCTGTCAGGGGCCCATTCTCCTTTGAGTACAGGGGTATATAAATAACTCCCAGCCATAATGCAGAGATACCGAGCATTGGTGTCTCTTTGCTGCTAACTCACTGAAATTCAAATTAGACACACATTAGACAAAATGCACACACAGAAGAATTTGTGCTCATATAAAGGTTTGAGGTTTGTATCGTACTTTCCATATGTTATTTTATTGGACCCTCACAATAACCCTGAGAAGCACTATTATTATCCCCACCTTAAAGATAAAGAAACTAAGGCTGAAAGATATGAAATGGTAGAATTTGAACTCAGGTCTTCCTGACTCAAAGTCCAGTGTACTATCCATTGTGCTTTGTAGTTTCTCTTATTGTTATAATGTTAGTGTTAGTTTCTTAAGTTAAGCCCAATCAGCTGATATTTTATTTTCTTTGGGGCAAATCTCAAAGAATGAATAATTCATGTCTGGGCTTTTTCTTTTCATGAGAGCCTGTCATATAAAGGTTAAATCACTAATTAAGGGCTGTAATAAAAATAATATTTTTTTGGAGGGGTGGGGCATGAGATGACTTCATCAGTGTGGAAACTCCCAGTATAGAAACACCCTCAACTGATGAAGGTTGGCAACTTCTCTGTAACTTATAGTTTTAGTATTTTGTATGGCTCTAAGATAAGATTTTTGCCCATAGTGGGTGTCAGTCAGGACTTGAACCCAGGCCTTTCTGGTTCCAAGGCTGATCTTCCATTTTGTCTCCTTTCTTTCTTTCTTTCTTTCTTTCTTTCTTTCTTTCTTTCTTTCTTTCTTTCTTTCTTTCTTTCTTTCTTTCTTTCTTTCTTCCTCTCTCTCTCTCTCTCTCTCTCTCTCTCTCTCGCTCTCTCTTTCTCTCTCGCTCTCTCTTTCTCTCTCTCTCTCCCTCTTTTGTTTTTTTTGCAGAGGGGAAGGCAGGGCAACTGGGGTTAAGCGACTTGCCCAAGGTCACACAGCTAGTAAGTGTGTCTAGTGTCTGAGGCCAGATTTGAACTCAGGTTCTCCTGACTACGTGGCCGGTGGTCTACTCACTGCGCTGCCTAGCTGCCCCATAAAACTAAGGAAATTTTTAAAACATGTACAACTTATTCAGGTTCAAAGATTCTTTGAAGGAACCAAATAGAAAATAAAATTGAACAGAAAATAGATTCAGAGCTGGAAAGGTCCTTAGAGGTCATCTCATTCAACTCTCTTGTTATACGGATGAAAAAACTGAGGTCCTGAGGTTAGGTGACTTACTGAACTCAGATACAAGTAGTAAGTGGAATCTGAAATCATGCCTCCTAATTCTAGAATCTCTCTTTTCCCACTGTACTAAGCTAACCAAGCCTAAGAGGCAGGTGGGTGGTGCAGGGGATAAAGTGCTGGGCCAAGAAAACTCCAAATGGGGTTATGAAGAATCAGACATGACTGAAACAACTGAACAAAACCCAAGCCTAAAAGCACATACATGTGCAGCACACACACACACACACACACACCCTTTGTCCAGGCTTGAACATTCTTGACATTACTAAATCCCAATTAGATATCATCTGGTGAATATCTTTCCCATTTTTGTACTCTAATAACTTGGGCTCTCAGAATGGAGAAGCGTGTCCAATAAGCCTTTGCAGTGCCTGACCCTTTGATCCATCCTGTTTATATGTGGCTGAGTCTTTTCTTTAATTGCTTCTGACAATGTTTTTTTTTTCATAGCTTTCCATCTGTACGTACACAGTTCTCCTGTTTATTTACTGAATTATCATCATGAGGACAAATTACTCTGAAATAGGAATATCTTTGCATCAGATAATACTTGGCTTATGTATCCCTTTTCTTTTTTTAATCCAGAAACTCAGAAGCTCATATTTGCAAATATATTTCTATGCTTCTAAATGTATACAGAAGCATTCAGTTTTCTACCTCAAATTTCTATCATTCCTCTAGGCCTTTTGTTAGGCAATGGCAGAGTAGCATTGTGGTACAGTAGATAGAGTGTTGGGCCTAGAGTCAAGAAGACATAGGTTCTAATCTAACCTCAGACACCTAGTAGCTGTGTGATGCTGGGCAAGTCTCTTAACCTCTCTGGGCCTCAGTTTTCTCAATTTAACAATGACAGAGTTGGACTCAATGACCTTTAGGGTCTCTTACAGCTCTACATATATGAGCCTAGGGTCTGATAAGTTCAACTTTATAACATGGGACAAGTATCAACCCATTCAGCACCCCAAGCCCAGGCTTAACTGACAGCAATATTGTTTTAAAAAGACTTTGAGTGACTAAAGCGTCATGTCACCTATTATAAACAGACAAATTAAAAATAAAGAACATATAAAGAGAGATGCTATCTTCATCCAGAGAAAAAACTAGTAAATAGAAGTATTTATAGAATAATTTTACTATACATGTATATCTGCATCTATATACATATACACATATACATACATATTTTAAAATTTATATATTATATATGTATATATATGTATACATATATACACACCTATTTGTGTCTAATGGTAGCTATCTCTAGGGTGCGGCTGGGGGTAGAGAAGAAAAAAAGTAAAAAAAAAAATTCCACGATGACTTTGTTGTATATTTGGACAGAATAGCAAGTTGTCCATGATAGATTTGAAGTTTCACGTGCAATCATCTTTTCTTTTATTGTGCCGTGTTATGGAAATGCTTGTTTTGTTCCTTGAATGGAAAATAAAATGAAAAGAGTCCCCATATTCCATAAGGGGTTGTCCAGCTGCAACTTGTGTTGGCCAGAGCCCTGAGACACTCATAGAAATTAGGGGCAATCCTCCTAGAAGGGAGAAGGAAGGTTTGGATCATTTCTCCAAAGTTAGAAAGGTTAAGGAGCACAAGCATCAAAAGCTTTTGAATCTCACCTGTTGGGGACATATGTGGATGATGGTTCCTCCCCTATCGTATTGAACATTTAATCATGCTCTATTCCTATAGGGCATGATGATTTTCAAAGAGCATGCAGGAAAACACACACACACACACACACACACACACACACACACACCATCAATAACAGCACAAATCTGCAAATGTGAGATGACACCATAAAGGAGCAGCTTGGAGATCACCTGAGAATCAACAACTCAACAAGTATTTATTAAGCACGTTTTGCATGCCAGACACTATGCTAGGCACCATAGGGAAGACAGAGATACTGTTTGGGGCAATCTAAAAATCAGATGTGTCTCATCAGCCCAAATGTGGTAAGTTAAAATTAAATAAGCATATAACTGTAATGCAAGAATCAAGTAAAGACGATACAAAAGGTAGTCTGCCTACTGGAAGAAGTTGTATTTTCATGGTGGAACTAAGGTTTGACCAACAGTCACACATATACACAGAAAAGAAGGGCTACTTTATATCATTTTATTACTAAATTGTTTTATAATCACTCCAATATCTAATCTACACATAGACTGTAAAACTTAGTTGTTGAGAAGGCCTCACTTCGCATATATACCCTCAAATCCATAGCAGCACTTTTTTTTGTATTAGAAAAAATAAGCGACATGGAGAATGGCTTAACAAATTGTGGCATATAAATATAATGGAATGTTCCTTCCTGTGTGACCATGGGTACGTCACAAACCACTCTGGACCTGTCTATAAAAGGAGAGAGTAGACCGGGTTGTCATCTGAAGTCCCTTCTGGCTCTAGATCAATGATGATTCTTGTTTCATAAGTAACAACAAATATAAGGAATGCATGGAAACCTGGGAAGACTATAGCATGTGGTTTTGCTTTATTTTTTCCCCTATATTTCATGGGGGCACTGAGGTTGGGAAGGTGGTATATTTGGAAATGATTGTGATATAAAAACATAAGATATCTATATTATTTTCTTTTTAAAGAATCGGTCTGTAAAATAAATGACAAAGACTTGGTTAGTGAAGAATGAAGGCAAAAGCTTCATATGCATAATTTAGCTTCCCGGAACCAACCTTGCTTTCATTTTATGGTCCTATTAGATAACATTTCTTATTTTTCTTGGAATATAGCTGGATAGTGGCCATAGACCATTATTTGAGATCTGGAGTAAGTGAAAGGAGTTTGTAATCGAAGCAGTTTCCTCTGAATGTAAGACATGATCTAGTGTAACATCTATGCAATGCCAAAAAATCCCCCCAAAAGCCAAAAAACCCTAAACTGTTTGGGTGGTAAAAATAAATAAATAAATAAATGGAACCTATTTGGGTAAAAGAAAAAAAAAACCTCAGCCAAATGATTGATTGGATTTTTCCAGTCCGATTTGGGTGTAAGGCTTTGTGTAGAAACTAGCCATTCAACTGATTGACTGGGTTTTAATGAAGGGCATTTTTAAGTTTATTCAAAGTTCAACGGAGAATTTTTTGTAAGGCATTGTGTAGAAACTGACTATTCAAGGGGAAGGAGGGACAAGTGAGATGGCTGGAGAGATGAAAAAGAGGGGAAAGAGAAGTTGTGAACCTAATGGGGCTAGGGTCATGCTCAGAAAAACAAATGCATCTGAGAGGGAGGATCCAAGCGATATGCTTGGGTCATTGTCCCTGAAAAGATAGGAAGTAGATTTGCATGAGGTGGAGGCAGAGAAAATCAAAGGCAAAAATATTGAGAGACAGGAGAGAAAAGAAGTCCGAAACAGTGTGAAATCCACCCAGCTCCTTATTTACAAAGTAGTTAGATATGATCTGGTATTTTCTCTCTCTAAAGGTGTTAGATATATAATCTCATATTTTCCGGGTGGCCTGACCCTCTTTGCGGGAAAATAAAAGATACACTAAATGGGCCAGAAGTGGGTTAGAGAACACTGTAACCTCATTTTACTTGATTTAGCTGTGTGTGAAAGATCTCAGCAAGCAGTTCAATTAACTCCCACTAGTTAAATGAGATGAAAATGAGGTTACTCAGATTAAAAAAACAGGACACTTTGGTCCTCCTCCATCCAGGTCAGGTGGAGGTAGAAGCCTCCTTTAGCTCCAGGCCAAACCATCTTGGCAATATGCTCTGTGGATGCTGGTGCATCATCTGAGAGCTGCTGCAGGGAAGTAGCCATAGAGTTACACCCACTGACCTCTTCCTTATACAAGGACATGAAAGAGAAACTAGAAGGCCATGCCAAATCTGAACTTGAACTTGAAATCTGCAACTTGAATTCATATCTGCTTATTAGGATGAACCATAAGGAGTCCTTCTCTGTCTGCCTATTCCTCTCTATCAAGAAATTTCTCCTTGTCTCGATGTCTCCCTTCTCTATCTCTCTTCCTTTATACTTTATCTTTCTTTATGTCTCTGCCTCTTTCTTTCCCTCTTTCTCTCTCTGAGTACCACAATCCCAGGGTGGGGGAAGACAACTCCTAAGTGGTTCGCCACTTGAGAGAGAGTTCTAAAGAATTTGGATACATTTTGCAATTCTTGACCTTTCTTGGCATTATCTCTGTTTACTGAGTTTCACAGTTAAGGAATCTCAATTTGCTCATAAATTATCTCCCCTAAATTATCTTCTCCAATATCTGGTTATTTCCAATATATCTTAAATAATTGTTTCCAGACATAGATAAACTGCTAGGGAAGGGTTTTAATGAAGGGCATTTTTAAGTTTATTCAAAGTTCAACCTAGAATTTCTTTGATTTTTATTTTTTAATTTAATCTGTAACGGATTTTCAGTATTTAACGAGCTAGGAAACATTATAAACATGTTCCAATTTTCTTTGAATATATACGTTCAGGGATATTCCTCTTTGGCTTTGGTACTACAATTACCAACTAAAATAGTAATTGCATTTAACAAATAAAATTCTTTGTGAGATGAACTGACCATGGGTGTTTAAAAAAATAGATATTTATCCTTCCATGTCTTTCCTAGACTTCTCCCTCCATTTCATAAATACTGTACTTTCTATTCTACCATCTGAGGAGGAAGCAAATGTGGGACTATTTGTTCTCAAAATCAAAATGTTAATTCAAAAATTTTAATTAGAGGCACATCCCAAATCCTGACAAATGTGATTTTATAACAACATCTATCCATTCAGCAAGCATTTATTAAATACTAGTTGTGTTTCTGGCACTATGTCAGGAGCTGAGAAAATACAAACATGAAAAAATAGTTCTTTCTCCAAAGGAATATGCATTTTACTTGGCGTGGGTGGGATGTGAGGGGAGACAAATACATACACATAAAATGTAGGTACAAAATATGTTAAAAGTAAGTACATTCAAAATAATTGGGGGAACAAGCTGGGGGTGGGGCTCAGGAAAGGACACTTTTAGAAGGTGGCACTTGAGCTTAAAGGAAGTCACGGATTCTAAAAGGCAGAGGTGAGGAGCAAGTGCATTCTAGTTATGGAGGCTGCTTATCCACAAAGCAGAAAGGCAAGACAGAATACCGAGTCCTGGGAACAGCAAATAATTCAGCTTGTCTGAAAGGTAAGAGTGAAGGAATCAATCAACAAACGTTTATGAAGCATCTCTTACGTGGCAGACACTATACTACTCTCTAGTCTGCAAAGTCAGAAATGAAATATTCCCTGCCCTCTAGAAGCTTATATTCTGTCAGATGAGACAACATGTACGTACAAACACACATACAACATATCCAAAACCACATACAAATATGCTAAATTATCTATCGTTTGATCATTACAGGGGAATTTCCTGTGTGGAATTTTAATCAGGAAACTGAAAATGATCTATCATTTAGTAGATAAATTCTAGAGAACTGCCTGAGGTAATTAGAGTTCGAGTGACTTGCCCAGGGTCACACAGCTGGCTACTTAGGAAGTTCACACTTGAATTCAACTCTTTTTCACTATGTATAAAGCAACAATCTATCCATTATATCAACATTGGTTATTGGGTTTTTTGGGGTTGGGTTGGGGGGGTATTTGTTGCAAAGTTAGGTCAGAGACCTCTGTCCTTGGTTCTGCTTTATCACACTTCCCTCCCACCCTTATTCCTCATCCCACCTCTCCTCCTGCCAATAACCACTAAAGGATCTCCACAAGTTTCCTACAAAGCCTGAACAATCTGACTGAGAATAGGGGATTCTTTCCCAGTGCACGCCATTACAAAAAAAAAAATAGAATAGTTGTCTATTAGTATGACTACTATAAATGGGGATGGAGATGTCAGTAGTTTAGCAGAGTTCAAAGCAGAAGGAGCATTGAATGCATTTCCCTGACACTGCCTTCGGCTTAAACACCAAGGACTTGAAACAAAGTGCTCTTATCACCTTTTGTTCCAAACACAGCGACTTAAATTCCCGGAGGAAGTGCCAGTATCAGCTGCACTTTAAGTAAGAAGCACATGTCTTGATGAAATCCCAGAAAATGGAAACCAGCCCAGCTAAAGCTGGAGGTGTCATTTTCCTCCAGCCAGCTGGGTGACACTAAGCTGAAAGTAATGAGGTGCTAATTAGAGGTTCAGGAGGTGAATCTCAGCATAGAAATTTGCCCAGTGGTCCACACTGAACACCCTGCCTTTTAACCAGGCTCTTGTCTCCTAGTACAGAGCCCTGTCAGAGCCACAGAGACCAAATATGAATCTGTGTAGTTGTGGATTACCACAATGGCTAATGTATGCTTTATAAGCACCATATTATATGGCTAAAACCAGGAGTGGGACACTTTCAGCCTTTTTCTATCTAGTGTCTGATGCCTGTCATAGAGAAAATTGAGCTGGAAGGAATCTTAGAAGTTATCTAGTCTACCCCCTTCATTTTAAAGATCAGGAAACTGAGACTCATAGTGGTGACATGGGTCGTATGGGTAGTAAAGGATAAAGGTGGGATTTGAATTCAGGTCCTATAACACAAAATCCAGTACACTTTCTACTACCCTATGCTATCTCACAGGGCTTTTTCCTTTTCCTTTTGTGCAAGTTGGCTGGCTGTGTGACCCTAGAGAAGTCACTTAACCTCTCAGTGCTCCAGGTAACAATCTGAAAGTCTAAGTGTTAGAGAAAGTGTTGATCTGCTTTGGTGGAGGGATTTCCTCCTTTGGATGTCCCTATACCAATGAAATCACAGGTAAAGTAAAAAATAATAAAACAAAGAACTGTAGCAGCAAGCACCCTAGCATACTCAGGATAGCCTGCTAGCACAGGTTCTTAGATCTGCTTTTCTAGGAAAACAACTTTAAATGGGTCAACAATTTCCTTTAATCACATTCACTAACTCAGGAGAAAACTCAGCCCCCTGACCATCAGAGAAAATACAAGCAGAGAAAATACAGACAAAATATAAGCAGAAATTAGCATAAAGACAAACAGACAGGGCTCTTAACTGCCTGAATCAAAGCAATATTGCTATACATTTTAAACACACTACTGGACGAAGACAACCTTTACATCGGAGCAGTTGGGGGTCTGAACGTACGACTACTCAGAGTTTTGACCAGGGAATCACAAGGTCCTTCTCATAAGTGAGCCCCCAAAGCAAAATACCAACTCAGAGTATATACATACTTCTCAGAGCCAGAAGGCATCACAACCCTCGTGACTCAGTGCCTAATTAGAAATTAGCAAAAGGTGTGAAAGCCTTCCTACAAGCAAGCCTCCTACAAACAAGCCTCCCCTAAGCAAGATCCTCCTTAGGCAAGTCCCTCCTCCATTGGGTTCTATGTGACTCAGGATGGATCACAGCTGGGCCAGAGCTCAAAGCAGGTCACACAGGCCTATGAATGGATAGGGAAGATCTTCCTATTCCATTAACACTATAGGAACAAAAAAAGCAAGTTGTTGGTTTATCAGAAGGCCAGGGTTCAGACTTGACTCTATCCCATGTTAATCTGGGGCATGGAATGAATTTTGTTGTTCAGTAATGTCTGACTCTCTGTGATCCCGTTAGGGGTTTTCTTGTCAAAGATACTGGAGTGGTTTGCCATTTCCTTCTCCAGCTCATTTTACAGATGAGGAAAACAGGGTGAAGTGGATGCAGGACTTGCCCCTGGGTATTCCTGATTCCTAAGCCAGATCTCTATTCATGAGGCCAGGCCACCTCTGTTATACGAGATTTATACATACATTACCTTATTTGAGTCTCCTGAAAACCCTACGAAGTGGTGCTAATTTTATGATCACATTTTACAGATGATTAAAATGGAGGTTCATTGAGGTTAAGTGACTTGTCCAGGGTCACACAGCTAGTAAGTATCTAAGGCAACATGGGAGCCAAGATTTTCCTGACTCTAACCCCATTGTTTTAATCATTATGCCAGATAGGCATCATATCCCTTTTAGCTCTAAATCCTAATTATCCCGGGAAAATTTTAAGAAGCAAAGTGCCTACTGCTGTCCACTTAGTAAGATAAAAGATTTGAATAAGACAGATAGTAGCATACTACAGAGAAAAAGCTCTGTTAATCACAGAAAGGGTTGGGAGGGCACCAATTTTAAAGTTCCTTCCTATGCTTAAAGATAAAGTTTTATTGTAAATCTTTTCCCTTCTCAGGCTTCCTTCCATCTCCCCACCCCCACTCAATAGGCTGAGGTCCTATTTTAATTAAAGTTCATAGAAAAGTGTTTGCAGCTGCTCTGAGGGCTGATCCCCTAAACATGGAACCTAGTGACAATTTCCTAAGGCAATTTAAGCACTTCAAAAAAAAGTTTTATTTCCCGTTTGAAATTCTAACTTCATTTTTTATCAAAGTCTCCCCAGCTTGAGGCATTGTTAAGATTATTCAATATGTAGCCCTTGATGCCTTCTCTTTGATTCTTTAACAGATCTTTGATTTTGTTGGTTTGGGGTCACAACCCTTCCATGCCTTCTCATCCTTTCTGATTCTTGCCCACATCTTTCTAGAAATCTTCCACAAAGGATCCATCCAATGCACAGGATACCCACTTCTTCATTTTGTGATAATTTGCCTAAATAGTGCAGGTCTGCTTCTGCCTAAGCCTACAGAAAGATAATGCGTCATTCTGTTACTGACTAAGTAAGGGAGTATATTATCGGGTTGGTCTACCTGGTGGATCTATTTGCCCCCTCAGTTTCTCTCTGTCACTTGTGTGGGATAGTCTTTCAAAAGATAGCAGTATCACTAATCATCAGACAGTATTTGGCCTGCAGACATCAAAGTGACCCCCACCCCCATTGCCAACACCAAACAAGTGACTTCAGGGGTAGCATTAAATGATGTAGTTCAAGCCTGACAGCTGAATCCAGAATTAATCTGGGGATGAAATAGATTACCCAAAATGATGAAATATAAAACCTGTGGTCTATGCAAGCAACGTGGTGGCTCAGTGGATGGAACACTGAGCCTGGAGTCAGGAAGACCTGAGTTCAAATCTGACCTCAGATATTTGCTAGCTGTGTGACCCTAGGCAAATCACTTAACCTCTGTTTGCCTTCATCCACTAGAGAAAGAAATGGCAAACTACTCTGATATCTTAGCCAATAAAATCCCATGGACCCTAAGAGTCAGACATGACTGAATGACAGAATAGGAAAAATGGCCTATATACAGTCCATGCCCCTTACACTCACAGATTTGAAGTTAGCATACTATGATCCCATAGTTTATCATGTGTAATGAAAGGTCAGGCCCACCTACGTGGAGACATTTGTTTCCAGCCATTTTCTAAACCTGCTCCTATTGACTCTCTCAGATCTTATGGAATGACTTGCATTCATGGAGCAGCACCAGTAATAGGCATAGCTATGTAGCTACATTTAGTTAGCATTGGTTTTATTGGTTGTTAAATCATTTCAGTTGCTACCCACTTTTGTTGCAGTTGGCCATTTCCTTCTCCAGTAGATAAAGGCAAACAGAGGTTAAGTGACTTACCTAGGGTCACACAGGTGGTAAATGTCTGAGGCCAGCTTTGAACTCAGGTCATTCTGACTCCAGGGCTAGCTCTTTATCTACTATGCCACCTAGCTGCCCCACGTAGTATTAGTAGCTAGCATTTATATAGCCCTTTAAGGTTTGCAAAATATATCAATGCTAATAGAATATTGCCACTGAAAATATGGGCCTTAATTTCTAGGAAAAGTTCAGGGTTATGAAAATAATTTTACAATTTTCTGAAGGTAATCTATCCCACTTTTCTCCTCCTATTTAATTCTTGGCCTCACTGTTCATTTGTTCTGTCTTTCTGAGATGGACATACTGATAGGCTCAACAGGCTGAGCATCTAACTGGTGCATAATCTGGATGATTGACATCCTTCATCTGCTTGGATCTTTTGGAATATTGGAGGTGTAAGGGTTTATCCTTAGTTATTCCTTCATAGTATACCCCTTCATTTTAAAGAGGAAGAAACTGAAAGAGAATAGATTGCTCAGCATCACTCAACCAATTAGTAGTGGACCAGAGATCCGAACCCAAGTCTTCTGATGACTAGTACGGTATTCTCCATGTGGCATAGCATGAGGGAGACAGCATTTTGACTGAGTCCAAGTTTTACAGAACAAATCCTTTTATTAAGGGGATTTGTTCTGGGAAGTTTGGATTCAGTCAAAGAGCTGCACTCGAGAACCTAGAGGGCCACATGTGGCCTTGAAGCCCAGCTTCCCCACCTCTGGCTAGATCGTCAATATCTCCCTTCTGGGGTGGTGCACAGGGCTAGGCAGGATGTCCCAGCTGTGGCATGATTAGCATAAATTGCAAATGATTACTCCATTTACTTCTGGGTGTTGTTATATCACCATTAACCCTGCCTTGGCCACTAGGCAGGATCAGGAACCAAATGTTTTACCCCGACCTCAAACCTTTCTACTACTTTGTCAGAGGCTGAGAATCAAATCAACATTCCCTTTGCTATGGTGAAAGTTGTGAGAATCTACCGTGGGCTCCTCATAATCTCTGATTAAAATGAGGCTGTCTAGACTAAAACACTGACCACAACTCCCTATCAACCTCATATCCATATCAACTTCATCCCTCTGGTTTCTATGTGCCACTCTTCCCTACACTTTGATTATGCCCTCGGAGGCCCAATTTCTATTAAGAAACTCCTTTTAATATTAGATCTTTGCCCCTTTCCCAAAAACAGGGGTTTGTACATATTTTGAATTTTCTTATATTCATACATCTTATTCTATTCTTTCCAATAGGTTGTAAGCTCCTCAAGGGAAGGAGGTGTTTCATTCCGCATTTTGCATGGTATCTTGTGGTAAGCCTAATAGATGCTTATTGAAGTGAATTGAGTATCAGGTTTGTCTCTTGGCTTTGCCTGGTTCTTACCTATACTGCCTTGGACAAGCCACTTAATACAGTTCCCTTATCTATAAAACGAGGGGGTGGGATAAGCTCTAAGTTTCTTCCCAGCTCTAAATCTATAATTTCTGATCTCAAAGATCCCTTCTAGCTGTAAATTCTGTGATCCTAATAATTGAGGTTTGTTTTGTTTTAAATAACTGTGTCAAAGTACTGGCCCACATGGAGCTTATGCACAGTACAATCACCTTAATCTTTTGCATGTGACATGCTAATCATGCTAGGCTTCCACCAACTTGTACTCCTTAAATTAATTTTAAAAATCTTAATGTTGGATTTTCCATTTATCTGTCTACACTTCGTTTTGGTGATAATGGTCTGATGGTTTACATTTTGATGGGGGTGGGGGAGAGCTTCCTGAAAACTCAAAGGGCTTAATCCCTAATGGTGAATTACAAGCACACCGACAGATGGTAGAATAGATTTCAAGGAAGCAGAGAGCCCTTCCAGGCGCCCTTAATGTTATCTACTTTGCCTATTCATAAGCTTGGTCCTAGTAACTCCTTTGACTGGTAAGTCAAAAAGCTGGTCAGTGAGAGACTTTGCCAACAGAGGAATAAAAGGTTCATGAATGAGAATTCTTAGGCTCAGCTCCATAATGAGAATACGGCTGGGATTCCCTGACACCAAATAGGGAGGAGGGGAGTCTATGAGGCTCAGTTAGATCTTCTGTGAGGTCAGGGAGGCTCACTACTCTGCCCCTGATTTCCATCTGTTTTTTCTTTTCATCGCTCTCCATCTCTGTTTCTTTCTTCGTTCCTTCTTCACGCCTCAGTGAACAAATCTATGGTCACTGGCCTCCTATTGTGATTTCTGTTTACTTTTAAGACTGAACATTTCTCACAGTGTTAGAAAATGTTGCATTTTTTTCATCTTTCTCACATCAATATGAAATAAAACCACCATGAACTAGCGTTTGCCCGCTTATAACACAGATGACACAGTTGAATTTCTGACATTAGTAAGAAGGACTAGCCTATTTTTTTGGCCTCAAGGACAAAATTAGGAACAATAATTGAAGGTTTCAAAGTCAGATAGAAGCTTGAAATAAGGAAAAATTCCTAACAATGAAGGGCTGTCCCAAAATGTATTAGGAGGACTAACTCAGGAGGTAGTAAGTTCCCCATCATTGGAGGTCTTCGAATAGAAGGTGGTAGATTACTTGATGACCTTGCTAGATTGGGGATTCTTTCTCAGGTATGGATTGGACTAGATGGCCACTAAGGTCTCTTCCCACTCTGAAGATCTAGGATCTCTGCTCCTTCCTTAGAAATCTCTATGTTCTAGACCTCATGTCTTTCTATTGATTTGTTTAATGAATATTTATTCAATCCAATTCAATTACCACCCATTAAGTGTCCACCATATATGCAAGTCACTAATATGCTTGTCAAGTCACTTAATTTTTATGAGCCACAGTATTTTGTCCTCTGTAAAATGAATGCATTGGATTAGATCAGTTAATCAAACAAACACTTATTTAAGCTCCTACTATGCCTCAGACACTTTGTTGAGCTCACTAGATATAAATAAAATGGATAAAACAATCCATACTTGCAGGAAACTTAGGATCCTATGTAAAGAGCTAAATAAATGCAAGGTAATCTGAAGGGATACTGTTAACAGTTTACTGTCAACATACTTATTGATATTAAACAATCCTGTCCTGCTTCCCAAGTATACTGTTTGTTGGTTTCATAATAATCGTATTCTAAAAAGTCAACTGTATGTTATTTAGTGCTTATTAGGAATTTTTAAAAGGTACTTCTGTGAGGGAGCCCCCAAAGTTTTATATAAAACAAAGGATCTTACCATAACAGAAAGTTTGAGAACCACTGGTCTAAAAATAGCACAATGTGATATTCCAATATTTATAACTACAAATGCTGTAGGAGGGTTTCGGGGAAATGGCATGAAGAAACAATCTGGTAGGGGCCAGAGACTAAGTGACGCATGTAGAGTTTGGGTTCAGTTCTGGGCTTAACATTTTTGGAAGGACATTGTTCAACTGGAGAGCATCCAGAAAAGAGTGACCATGATGGTGAAGTGTCCTTGCCATAAAAGGATCAGGAAGTAGAGGTGTTGCATTCAGAGAAGATGATGACTGTGGACACGATTACTATCCATTGAGCAAATGAAAAAGGGATTAGGCTTGTTCTTCTTGACTCCAGAACCAGGAGTAGTAGGTGGAAGCTTCAAGGAGGAAATCAATTAATAAGCATTTATTAAAAGTAGAGGCAGCTAGATGGCTCAGTGCATAGGGCCTGGAGTAGAGAAGACCTGAGTTCAAACCCAGCCTCAGACACTCACTACCTGTGTGATCCTGCGCAAGTGACTCATGTCACCTGCATTTGCCTTAACCCACTAGAGAAGGAAATGGCAAACCGCTCCAGTAGCCTTGCCAAGAAAAACCCCTTAAGTGGTCATGAAAAGTCAGAAAGACTAAACCACAACAACATGTGCAAGGTACTGTGCTAGGTGCCAGGGATGCAAAGACTAAAGTAAAGGAGATTGCAATATAGCCAGGAGAGACAACATATACATGCATAGAATGTAGAAAAAAGATACAAGATAATTTCAGGGGGAAGGCACTGGCAACTGGGATGTGTGAGATTTGAAACCAGATTCTCTAACCCTAGGGCCAATGTTCTTTCCACTTGATCACATACACTTTCATTCATCTTCTGGCTGTGCTTCTGACTCCAGAGTTTGCCATCATGCTTAGCTGCCTTCTTACCCTGGAACATCCTCTACCATGCCAGAACACTTCTCCCATTAATGAGTTCCTTCCAACACTGGACATGCCTCATTCCCCTCCCAGCTGTACTTTTGACTCTCTGGACTTTGCCATAAGATCTTACCCCTCCCTACCAACACACTGATTTTTTGGTTCCCCTTTATATATTGTCTTGGCCCATTAGAATGTAAGCTCTTTGAGGCAGGGACTATCTTTCTTTCTGCTTGCATGTGCATCCTCAGTTCTTGGCACAGTGCCTGGCACATAATACATACCACTTAAGTGCTTGTTGCTTACTATGATAGAAGGCAACACTTCCCAACAATTCGAAGCTATAGCAAAGTAGAATGATCTATCCCAGAAGGCGGGAGTGGTTCTTCTCACTCCAAGCAGAGGCTGTGAGACAAGGCCACTTAACAGGGACAATGTAGATATGGACGTTCTTGTTCAGGCCCAAGTAGATCTAAATAGCCTCCCATGTCCCTTTTAAGTGATATTCTGAGACAAATTTTGAACAAAGTTATCTGTGGAAAGATGAAGGAATTGCAAATCCCCAGTCCCTAGAACATAACAATGAACTCCAGAGCAATTGACACTAATTGATATATTAGAAATGAGTTGTTGTGCATCATTCCTTTTATTGGAAGTCACACATCCGTACAGGATAACACAGTATTGTCTTATAATTTGAGAGGCAGAATATTCTAACATGGTAAGAGCACCATGCTTGGAGTCAGGGGAAACAGGTTCAAGTTTTGACACTAGCTGTGTGATAATGGACAAGTCAATTGATCTCTCTCAACTTTGGTTTCCTTAACTGTAAAATGGGGTTAATAATGGGGCGGAGATGGGGCAGCTAGGTGGCACAGTGAACAGAGCACCGGCCCTGGAGTCAGGAGGATCTGAGTTCTAATCCAACCTCAGACACTTGACATACTTACTAGCTGTGGGACTGTGGGCAAGTCACTTAAACCCAATTGCCCTGCCTTCCCCCCTAAAAAATATAATACCCATAGAAATTACCTTACAGGGTTGTGATCAGGATCAAAATTTAAAATTCTCTATGAAAGTCAGATATCATCATGATGGAAATAAATAATAGACCATCCCTAGGAAAATCGACTCCAAAAATGTTAGGGCAGCGATATTTGCCACTAGATAATTAAAATCATAGAATGTTTGAGCGGGAAAGGAACCTTAAAGACTATCTAATCTACAGGATCACAGGATTTAGAGTTAAGAAGGACTTTAGAGAACTGAATTGAGTTGAAATGAATTGATGTACGTCTTCTTGTCCAATTCCCTTTGCTTTCCGATTAAGAAACTGAATCCTAGAAAAGTGAAGACACCTGTAGTAAATGTAAATAAAACAGCCAGCATTTAAACCCATGTCTTCCGATGTTAAATTCTATGCTGCTTCACCCCTCCATTTAAAGATGTGGAAATTAAGGCCTACAGATGTGAGGTAACTTGTTCAAGGTTGAACATCGAGCCAAAGCGAGGAGTCCTGACTCCCCAATCCAGCGTTCTTTCTGCTCTAACACCTGAGGAGCCTTAGGATAGTAGATTTTGAAATGAAAGAGACCTCAGAGATTTTCCAGGCCAACCTCCTCATTTTAAAGTCAAGGAAAGTGAGGCCAAAAAAGGGAAAGTGGATGGTCGCGGATCATCCCTTTTGCAAATGTTGGGGCTGGGCTGAACTTGGGCACTTTGAGTCCAAATCCAGCACTCTTTCCCTAAGAAAAATAAGTGTTATCAGATGTTTGGCAATGCTTTTGAAATGAAACATCTGATGGCTGTTGAAAATGAAAATTCTAGAATACTAGTACTAAGGCTAATAGTACTTACTAATACAGGAGTGCAAACTCCCTGAGGGTAGGGTTTGTGTCTTATCGATCGCTATTTCTTCCTCAGTGCTCAGTTTAGCATTCTCTCACAGTGGAAACAAAATGCTTATTTAACTCAAATGTATTATTTTTAGGTTTTGGAGACAAGTGCTGCTGTCAATTTTGACTGTTGTCCTTTCCTTATTATCCATACGTTCATACATCCTGGGGTCTGAATATATTTGTGTCAGAATTTGCAATTATGGGGGAAAAGTCACTAATTATGGGGACAGGAGATGAGGGAGGAAGTCACCTAATGGTTCATATCCTTGGATCTAGTGATCCCACTTGTGGACATTTAAAAGAAGACAAGTCAAGTGAACGAATATTTGTTAAACACCTTGTTATGACATTATGAGGGTGAAGTCTTGCATGTGAATTGGATTTAAGTGAGGCAGGACTGAGTAAAGTCATTAGCCTCATTCTCTCTTCCAGGGTCATCAAAGTTCAGGAGCAAAGCAAAAGTCAAGATGACTGGCAATGGCCCAGGATGCAGTGGGTGACCTTGTCCTTTTTAAATTAAGGTCTTTCCCAGGTCTCAATTTGTCTGAGGCAACACCCATTCAATGACTAAGGGCTAGGTAAGAATTGGGACAAAAGATGGTTTAGTTTACTATCACAAAAGTATCAATCTGGGAAGGGAAGACCCTCAGAGTTTCTGGCCAGGACAGAAAACAATTTGTTAAGCCCCTACTGTGTGGTAGGCACTGTGCCAAGGACTGAGGATACACAGAAAGGCCAAAAAAAAAAAAGGAAGTCAAGGAAGAAATGTTCCCCTGTATACCACAATATTTGCAAAAGGTACTTCTTATTCTGGCAGAGAAAACAAAGCAGGTGCCTACCAACAGGAGAATAACTAAACAAAGTACGATATGCAAATGTAATAAAATACTATTGCCCAATAAGAAATAATGAATATAAGGAATTTTTGGAAACCTGGGAAGATCTTTGGGAACTGTTAGAGAGTGAAGAAAGCAGAACCAGGAGAGCACTATATAGAATGACTACAAGAATGTAAATGATAATGATGCAAAAACAAAACAAAACAAAACAACAACAGCTGAGAATAATTAAATACAATGGCCAAACTGCAGAAAAAAAATGAAACTCACTTTGCTACTCTCAGTTAAGAGGTGGGGGACTTGAAGTATGGAATTCAGCACTCTTTGGCAATTATGATAGCTTCGTCAGTCAGATTTGTTTACCTTTTTCTTTATTAAAAGGGAGAATTCAATAAATTAGGGTATACACTGGGATGTCAATCAATCAATAAACATTTTAAGCACCTACTATGTGCCAGGCATTGTGATAAGGGCTGATTTGAATGTGGTATCTAAGCAAAAAGTATCAATAAATCCTTTTTTCATAAAAAATTAAGAAAATGTGTTTGAATTGGGTTATGATATTTTTCATTGTTGCTGAAATCAGCAAGACACTGATTTGAAAAAGTCTTCTTCACCCTCAAAACTAAATGTCAACCAACTGACCAGTGATTGAAAAATCAAAACTACTTGGTCTTGAATGACAGAGGAAATCTTCCTATGGATCTCACTGACTGAGGGAGTTCAATAAAGCAGTGGAAATATTTTAAGCATGTCAGAGCTTAATCTGAGTCTATAGCAAAGGAGAAGTTAGCAGAATTCTCTGTGCTGGAGCATCATGCAGTGATTTGACTCTGTGCTATCATTTCTAAAATAGATAATACTTACAGAACTGACTAACCATATTTCCTCTCAACTACTAGCTACTTTGCTCATTAAATTGCAAAGGCAGCACTCTCTCTAGCACAAGTCTCTTTCCTTTATCCTGCCCCACCCTCTTTATCTCTTCTTTCTTCCTTCCCCAGTGCAGCATGTGTAGTGGATAGAGCGAAGAACTTGCAATCAGGAAGACCTGAGTTTGAGTCCCAATACAAAGCTGTGTGACCCTGGGCAAATTACTTAAACTCTCTAGGTCTCTGTCTTCTCATCTATAAAATGAGTGGGTTAAATTTGGTACACTTGGTTCACTTCTAAATCTTGGATAGCGCCTCCATTTCCCTCTGTCTTTTCTTCCTTTAACTTTCTCCCTTCTGTGATTGTGTTTCTCATAGTGACCCATGTACCTACCTGTTACAGGTAGCCCTAAGCATGATTTTTATAGGCAGTTTTGCTTAGACACAGGAAAAGGAATATACACATGTATATATATGTATTCACAAACCCAAACCTTTCTCTGTTTATCTACCCGTCTAATTACTCATTTATCAATTCATTCGTTCAATAAGCATTTATGAAAATTTTTTTTTGTTCAGTTGTTTCAGTCATGTCCAACTCTTTGTGATCTCATTTTTTTTTTTGGCAAAGATATTAAGGTGATTTACCATTTCCTTCTTCAGCTCACTTTACAGTTGGGAAAATGAGGCAAGCAGGGTTAAGTGACTTGCCCAGGGTCATGCATCTAGTAGGTATCTGAGGCCAGATTTGAACTCACAAAGATGAACCTTCCTGATTCAAGGCCTGGCACTCTATACGCTGTGCCACCCAGCTGCCCTGTTTATGAAAATACTAAGTTGCTTAAATTAATTCATATTGTAGCCACTTATGTCAAAGAGTAAAGGAGAAAAGAGAAATCAGGGAAGGGAAAAGGTCCCTTCTCCAGCAGGGGTTCTGATCCCATTTCGCCCTCAGCAGCGTGGCCGTGGCAGCCCTTTCTCATCAATAGCCAATAGCACTACTTGCTAGTGGAAAAACCACGTAAGGTTCCTACCACACAAGGGGAAATGGCAGCTACCTGCTTTCTCTGCTACCTGACTTCTCCTAGAGACATTCTAGTTAGAATAAGGTTTGAAACTGTGCTCCCAATCAGGAATTGAACAAACATCCCAGAAACGGATGCCTATTGATGGGAAGTAAAATGGATTCTAGACATGTTGTTTTCAAAAACATTTGGGCTCTATAGGGCCCTCTACAATCTAGCTCCAACCTACTTTTCCAGCCTTGCTTCATCTTACCATCCTCTATGGTTCCCTGTTTTTAACCAAATTAAACTAAATGTTGAGTCCCTCAAACTAAATATTCCATCTATCGCTCTGTGAGTTTGATCAGATAGACACTACACTCTTTACACTTCTCCATATCTCAGGAGCTTTGTGTTCCTTCAGCATGTAGCTCAGATACCACCTTCTTCATGAAACTTTCCCTCATTTTCCCCTCCCACTAATTCCATGTTCTCAGTGCTCAGATTGCTTGGTATGGATTTGTCTGTGTACCTGTCAAACTTCTCAGTGCAATAGAAGTTCCTTGGGGTGGGGCAAGGCAGGACTTTTTATTTTTGTCTTTATATTGTCGGTACCTAGCACAGTGTCTTGCAAACAGTAGGCACCTAATAAATGTTTGTTGAATTGAAATAGATTCTTTTGATAAGAAAATGTCTTGCAAAGAGAATAGCTTTTTTTTAAACAATGGAAGCTATGTTATAAAACTTCTTTATTAAACATTCCAGATAAACATATTGCATTGACATCTAGTGGCTATGTAGGCTGATAACAGATAGACATGCTCTACTGATGTAACACATAGAATATTCATGTACTTTGTCTTAAAATCCTATGGACCAAAGCTAGAATCAAATAAGACACCAAGTCCAAATGAGTTAGGAATTCAAAAGCAGCTCAGAAGTCTGGCTTGATACATGTTGTTTGAAGAGTTCCAGGAGTACAAAGGCAAAATATTTCATAGAACCTTAGGAAACCACAATTGGAAGAGATCTCAGAGGTCATTTAGTCCAACCAATACCTGAAGGGTATGTGTGGATGTTGTTCAAAGTTTACTCAATCAATGGTCGTTCAGCCTCCACTTGAAGAAATCTGGCTGTGGGGAGCTCACTACTTCTTATAGTCTATTTCACTTTGGGATAGTTCTGATTATTTGGAAGTATTTCCATATGTGGTATCTAAGACTGCCTCTCTGCAGCTGCTGTCCATTGTTCCTGGTTCTCCCCTCTGGGGACAAGTTAAAAAAAGTTTAGTTCTTCCTCCACCTGACAAACTTTTAACTATTTGAAATAGCTCTTGTGCCATTACTAGATTCTTCTACAAGAAAAATATCGCTAGTTATTTCAGTTAATCTTGTTACCTCACCTTTCTTGTCACTCTCTTCCATATGTAATCTCTTAGTCTGGACCTTAACTTCTTTTTGGGCAGCCTAAGATACTATCGGTTTGCCAACTGCTGGCTTACCTTGAGCATGCCATTCATTATGTCTGCCAGGTCTATTATACATGGACAATTACTACCTAGTGCCAGCTCTTTCATTCTATATTTCTGGAGCTGATTTTTTGAACTGAAATTACAATTTTACATTCATCCCCATTAAGTTCTTCTTGTTAAACATAGCCCATTATTATAACATGAAAAGATCTCTTTGCATTCCATCTTTGTGAAGTGATCTGTTAGGTGATTCTTTCCAACTTTGAGTTATCTGCAAATTTGATAAAGATAACACATTTGTCACGAGCCAAGGTATTGGTGAGGCAGCGAGGTGATGCAATAGATAGAGCACTGAATCTGGAGTCAGGAAAATTTATCTTTGTGAGTTCAAATCTGGTCTCAGATGCTTTTTAGTTGTGTGACCCCAGGCAAGTCACTTAACCCTGTTTGCTTCTATTTCCTCATCTGTAAAATGAACTGGGGAAGGAAATGGCAAACCACTTTAGTGTCTTTGTCAAGAAAGCTCCAAATGGGGTCATAAAGAGTCATACATGACTGAAACAACTGAAAGATATTGATGAAAATGTTGAAAAGATCAGGGTCAAGAGGCCCATGATTCCCTTCATCTGAGAGTCTAGCAACTCCATTCAAAAAAGAAATGAGTCTAACCCGGTAACTCTCAAGGGTATCCTTGAGGCAGCACAGCAAAGTGGATATAATTCTGTTTTTGCAATGATGGAGAAACTGGTTTGGAATGCCCCCAGAGACACTTGTTAGCTCAGTGACCTTGGAAAAGTCATTTAGATGTTCTGAGCCTCAGTTTCTTCCTCTGTGAAGGGAAGATAATAATATAATGATAGTATACAGGTTTGTTATGAGGTTCAAATAAGACAATGTGATTAAGGAGCTTTGTAAAGTTTGAACTACAATGTAAATATGAGCTTTTGCAAATTTTTAAAGTAATATGTAAATATCAGTTATTTGTTATCATTGCTTTTTTTGCTAGCATTGATACCAGGCCAATAAGAGTTTTCTTAACTTGTTTCTTTATGTATTTTTTAAATTAATAAACATTTTTAGAGCAATGAATGTGGAATCAGAGGATGTGTGTTGTTTCAACAATCCAGCTAGCAGCTTCTGTGGGGGTGTAAGATCCACCCACAGCCAGCACCCGGAAAGCTGCCAATAGCACAGGTTCTTTTGATCTGCTTAACTAAGGAAAGCAAGGTGAAGGGGTTGACAAGTTTACTTTAATCCAGCATACAGACAGCATTCGCTTAGTTCAGGGGAAAAAACCAGCACCCTGAACTTCAGAATAAAATACAAACAAATTACAAATATCAACAGACAGACCCAATACAATTCATAGTTACCAACATCTAGGTTCAGCCTGGGAGCTCAGAACAAGGGCTGGCCCAGAGTCACGTGCCACCACTGCTGCGGCAAAGAGCTCCAAAGAATAGACAGCCAACCCCTGGTTTTTATATCTTTTTCAGCTCAGGGGTAAGTCACACATGTGACTCACCCACTGTGACCTAGAATCCTCACAAAGAGGCGGACTTAAACCCACGTGGTCTAAAAGCCTCTGCTGTCCCAGACATGTAAACTAGGCCCTCCCTGGAGTTAGCCCCACCTTGGGCCCCACCTTAGTTGCCAATCCACACCCACTAAGGTTTTACACCTAATAGGGGTTTGGACCTGGGGCTTAGCACTTAGTAAGGCTCAATGAAATACACTTAATTACTCAAATGGAACAAAAGCCAAACTATTCAAGGGCACTTGTTGAACTAAATGCTAAGGAGCCCATTTTTGGTTACCAACACATGTGTTCAAACCTTGCTCTGATGCTTACTACCCATGTGACCTTGGGAAGTCACTTAATATCTCTGGGTCTCAGTTTCCTCATCTGTAAAATGAGGCAGTTGGATTAAGTGACTGACTTCTAAAGTCCCTTCCAACTTGAAATCGATGATTTTCTCTTAGCATTTTGGTTTACAATTCCATTGTTTCTAATTCCTGAGTCAAAGTTTTCTTTGTCCTTAGGTTTGTATTGAATGCCAAATTATAAATGGGCTGGTTTCTCCATCTGAATGTCTATACAACCCAATGCACATGTAGACGTAGGAAGAAGATTAGCCACATAACACATCCAAAACTACAGGTGCATGAGATTCCTTTACTTTTTTTCTTTAAAGAATCCATTTCTTTCCTTTTCCTCTGGGGAAAAACTTCATTGAGAAGCTGTCATAGAAAGGTGTCACAGTAGAAATGAATTTTCTAGAGGGATTTGAGAAGGTGGTGACCTAGCAAATGAAAAGTACAGGAGGATGAATGCATGGAGATAAGAGGAGTAAAGGGGCCAGAGGGATCAGTACTGCCATGCCTACAACTAAGGTCAGAATTGGGAGCAACAGGAAACATAATGGTAGAATGTAGGTGGCACTCAATTCTGCAAGCAATCCAGCCTTCGGTTATTTAACAAATAGTCATCGAATACCTGCTATGTCCGTAGTCAGACAGGAAAGACAATCAAGATTAATATTCTCAACCCCAGGCATGGGGGTTTAGAATGGATGAGATCGGGCATGGGGAGAAGGGAAGAGAAAAAGAGACTGGAAAAGGAATGAGTCACTTCCTTTCATTTAGAATTCTGCGGAAAGTCTGATTTAGCTTTTGATCAATTCAGGTCCAGAAGAACCCTATACACTCCCCATCTGAGCAAGCCTTTTATTAGAAGCCAAGGTTATATTATAGGGAGAATGCTGGATTTAGAGTCTGAAGACCAGGTTTGAATTCTGGCATTGCTATTTATTAGACATGTGACTTTGGACTCATTGCTAAGTATTGGGGAGCCTCAGTTTTCCCATCTGTAAAACAGGAATATTGTATAAGTTGACCTCTTGGGTGCCTTCTTGTCAGGGGGGTGTTGCAGCCATTTCTGATTTGGGTCCCTGGAAAGTTGTCAAATTTTCAGGGGGTGAATTTACACCTCAGAAATCAACAAATACTATAAATTGGGCTTGATTTATTATTATTTTATTGATTGTCCAGACTTTAAAAAGTTATGGAAAAAATGTTAATAATTTAGATTAAACTTTAAAGTGTTTCCTGCATTTTCAAAGAGATAGCTGTTAAACATTTACCAGAACACCCTCGGAGAAAGGGCACTATCATTTGAGGTGGTCAGGAAAGGCTTCACGTACAAGGTTTTGCTTGTGTTGCACAGAAAAAAAAAGAGAAGAATTCTGTGAGGGAGGAGTAGAGGGAATGAATTCTGGACCAAAGGCACAAAGGCAATGCGGTGCTTTTTTGTGGCTTCCAGCTCTAAATCTAGGATTTTAGGATTCCAGATGCCTAGTTTATCTAGAAGCTCGCTTGGTCTGAGCCACACTCCAGTGGTTTGCTTGGAAATGGATCAGCCATTCATAAGAGAGGGCAGAGAACTGCATTTTATATTAGAAAGAAAAGACTGTGAAGGCATTTTAGAAATACACTGACAAAGCTTTCATATTGTGCAAGGAAAAAGGAGAGCAATCTGGTGATAGTGTTTTGTTTAGGAGAAAGATGTGCTGAAGGAGTATCTATTCATTGAGATGAGATGGGCAGTGATAATACAATAGTGAATGGAGTGCTGGGCTCAGTCAGAAGGACTTACTAGCTCTGCAATGCCAGGTAAATCACTTAATCTCTGTGCCTCATTTTTCTCAGCCCGGAGAGGGTAATGTGGGCTTGATGGATTCTGGGGTCCTTTCTGGGTCTAAATCTACAATTCTATAATACAATGAATTCATCAAGGTGAGAAATTATTTCCTAATAGGGACCAGGTTGAGGAATCATGTATCCAAATCATCTGAATGGTGACAAAGAAGGGCTTTTTATTTTTCCCCAGGACAGGTTTTTGGTAACTTCACAAAATTCAGTACTTTAAGTCAAGTCAGTAATCATTTATTACATGTTTACCGTGTGCCAGGCATTCTATTAAGTGCTGGGAAAAAAAAGAAAGGCAAAGACATGGTCCCTGCCCTCAATGACCTTATTCAAATGGAAGAGAGAACATATGACAGATACAAACATGCGAGTTATATGCAAGATAAAAGGATGGTAGCCTTAGAGGAAAGGCATTAGCATTATAGGGGAGCATGAAAGGTTTTTTGGCGGGGGAAAGAGGAAGAGGCAGGGAAAATCTGTGATACAGACAGCTTGGAGACATAAAGGTACCTAGGTGAGACATTGCTAGACTTGGAGTCAGGAAGACCAGGATCTAAATCTTCCTTCACACACTTAATTAGCTATGACCCTGGTCATCACTTAACCTCTCTGATTGGTTTATTCTTCTGTAAAATGAACGTAGGACCAACATCTCTGCCTCAGGATTATTTTGAGGATGTGTGAATGTAAAGTATTTCGAAAATCTTAAAACACCAAATAAATGCTGGCTATCATTATTATGCTAGGCTATTACTACTACATCAAATGCAAAACTAGCCAATCCCATGATCTTGTAAGTTTTCTTCACCCCCTGCTTCCACCCAAGCTCAGTGACAGTTTCCATTTGTTACCGTGATGCATTGGTTTTCTGCCACTATCACAGCATATTAAAGTCCTGCCCACGTGAGTTCCAGACCTTTGTGTATCAACTGAAACAGGAAAAAAATACTAGGTTGATGAAGACATGGCACAAATTAGTCACAATCTCTTAAAAAAATGCAGCTCGAATGGAGAGCAGCACAGGGAGAAGCTTAAAAATAAGATGCAGTGACGACTGGATATGGAGAGTATTGGATTGTCGATATGCTCCATTAGATACCTACAACTTAGGACCTGAGTTCATTCAAATGTGCGATTCTGTTCCTAGTGGCATGCTTTGCCCTGTCTTTATTCTAACTTTCTAACACAGTTAACTGCTTATTCAGAGAGCTGCTTTTCCCTGGAAAAAGTCAACCCTCATTAAGTGACTCCTGTAGAACAACCTGCTTTGATTAGACTTGTGTAATTCTGTATTATCAGGCTTGGCTTTGATGCCAAACAAGATTAAATTGTCAAGCATAGTATGCTAAGTTCGTAATCTGAATTTAAAACAAAATTACTCATAAGAAACTCTGCTCCGTGCAGCATCAGCACCCAGGGAAGATGCTGCCCGATTAGCATAATTTACAGCAGTAGTGATACATTCTTCCCTAATTATTTGTGGCCAATTATCAATTACTGGTCAATGCTAGAATCATTCACCATAATTGTTTCCCTAAGGTATCTTTCCTTGGGTGTAATGGAGAGTTTCATCATATCTCACTTCCAGTTTTTTCTTAGGAAAACAAAGCCTTTCTCTCTTCTCGACCTATGAGAAAACCAAATGCAGCTATGTAGGTCTGAAGAGTCTCTATGAGACACACACACACACACACACACACACACACACACACACACACACACACACAGAGAGAGAGAGAGAGAGAGAGAGAGAGAGAGAGAGAGAGAGACAGAGACAGAGAGACAGAGAGAAACAAAGAGACATAAAGACAGAGAGACATAGAGAGAGACACAGACAAAGACACACACACAGAAACAGAGACAGAAAGACAGACACAGAGAGAGACACAGAGAGAAACAGAGAGAGACAAAGGGTGAGAGAGACACGCACATACACACAGAGATAGAGACATAGAGAGAGAGAGACACACATAGTGACAGTGAGGGAGAGAAAAAAAACTATCTAGAATCATAAGCAAAGAACCGATTACAGTATTTGCAGCATATACAGTGTTAAAAAGAATCCTAAACGATTAGAGATTGCCTTTTCTTTAATTGTTTATGACAGATTTCATGGGCAAAAACCCTCCACCTATCTTTTCTTGAAATTTACAAAAAAGGTGGAAAGTACATATTGAAAGTGACAAAGTTTTCTTTTTTTCTGGCTACCATTCACTGCTGCTAAACTGGGGTCCTAAAGCCAACACACACTAACCTTACATTTGAATTCCTAATGACTCTTCCTATTGTCTCCTTTCTGCTAGAACCTGTCAATCACCGATGAAAAGTGCTAATCACTCCCAGAAAATCCCAATCTGGAACACAAAAGTACCAGTCACTGAAAAAATAATGCCAATTGGTCATGGATGGGAAAGAAATCTCACTAGGGATAGAAGAGCACAATGGAGTTTATTAAGTCCATTTTGTTCCTTCAGCCTGGCTCTGCTTGCATCCAAAGTTTTGGGACTTTAATTTCAAAGTTAGCTCAGACCCACCAAGGTAACTTATATTCATTAGCTGGGCTCTGACCGAACTGCTGTGAAATTTTTTAGCTGGAACTAGTGCTTTTGGTATAAACAGTGACATTTCTCCCCCCCACCCCCTTTCTCTTTTCTAAAAGGAGAAATAGAGATATTTAGATGTGAGTTCTACCATGTTCTTAATTGGGACATGTGTTCCCTTACTGATCTTTCCTTGTTTTCAAAGTTGGTTCTTTTAAATGTGACTAATTGCTCATGGGAAAAGATAGTTCAGAGGAATTTTTCCTATCACAGCAATGTCCCCTGTCACTATCATGCTTCTATTTCTTACAGAAACCCACTGGTGGTGGTGGTGGTGAGGGCACCTAGTGCGGACTGTCCAACATTGTGGCCTCCAGTCACAGAGGGCACATTGGAACAGAAGAGTTTGGGAGTCTCATAAGTAAACCAATAACTTTGGAGCAGTTGTTGCATGTTTGTTTATTATAGATTATGCATTTCTAGTGAGGTGGTTGTAGGTGGGTGTTGGTAGGCAGGAAGGGAGAAGCAGAAGAGGATTATTTTAATGTGCTATAATTAAGGAATATACAATAATTACCTCTTAGAAATCTCTAGGGTGATTATTACCTCTCTAGTTTACAATAAAAGTCTGAGAATGCACAGTAATTAATTTCTATTGGTTATGTGTTATTTTACTTTTAACTTTCCAAATAGTCAACCTACTTTAATTGGCTGAAAATGAGAAAGGGTGCAGGTGCCAATTCCTAAGGGGATTTTTGTCAATATATTGCAGGAGTATAGGCTTTAAAAAGAAGGGTGTTTGTAGGTTTTTGGGTTTCTAATAGCCTGTTGCATATCTCATCATAACTTGTTTGGTTTATCACTCTGAAACAGTTATTTTTCACTTAGGTAGTTGTTATAGCAATGCTGCTTCAGGAGAATTTCAGTGTTTATAAGCCGATAAACTCAAATGGGAAAGTGTAGACTGGATAAAATGAGGTCTGCCCTAGGATCTCTTGGCACTGGGCAACCTTTTAAAGGCAGATCTGTCAAGGATTTACTGGACACTAATTATTCTAGTCCTGACCTTACTAATCACTCCAAATTGTCCTCCTTCTTCCATTGTCCTACAGCCCACAGAAATCTCTCTAAGAACATCTTATTTCTGAGGTCCATTTTTGGTTGAAATCTTAAAAGCCAGGCAAGTGGTAGAATTGTTAGATGTTTTCTTGGTTGGGAAACTAAGGCAAGGATAAAAAAAAGTTTTAAAAGGATGGAATTTATATTGAAATGAAGTATTGACAATAAATCCAGTTCTTTAGATTTTTTTTCCCCATAGACAAAAGCTGAATCCTGCTGGTGGTTGGGGTGGGGATGGGGGAAAGAGAGAGGGATTAAATCAACTAGTTTTCTTTGAATTGCTTTTGGCTGTTTGACTGCCTGAATTCAGAAGAAGTGGTTTCAATAGTCAAATCATAGATTTTATTTAGTTACTAAGACCATTATTGGTTTTGTAATTTAGAAAATGTAAGCTCTTTGAAGGCAAAGACTGTCTCATTTTTGTCTGTAAACATAATTTTGTCTGGCACATAATAGGTACTTAATTTTTATGATTTTTTTTTAGAAGACTGATTCTCCCTATATCACCAAACTGGAAGTGCAGGGGATACTCCTAAGTCTGTTAGCACTCTAATTGGCCCAGGAGCTTTGATCTGCTCAATTTCTGACCCGGGCTAGCTTGCCCCTCCTTGGCCAGTCTGGTGCTATCCCCCTCCCCACCCTCTTTGCTTTGGGCCACATTGCCACATTAACAGTGAACTTTTGTTGTGGACATGAACTTTCAAACTCAAGAAACCCACTAATCTTAGCCTTCTGATAACAGAGATCACAGGAGTCTAATACCTTTTAATACATGCTTGTAGAATTGGATTGGATTTATGTATTATAGCAATTAGATGTCAAAGAGTATAGTGTTGGGCCTTGAGTCAGGAAGACCTGAGCCCACATTCTATCCCAGTCACTTACTAGTGGTGTAACCTTGGGCCTCCCTTAACACCCATCTGCCTCAGTTTCCTCTTCTATAAAATAGGAACAATTACAGAATCCACCTCCCGAGGTGGGTGTGAGGATAAAATGGGATATTTCATAAAGTGCTTTGCAAACCTAAAGCACCACGTAAATGCTGTCTATTTTCATTGTTGTTTCAGTTGTACCCAACTCTCAGTGACCCCATCTGAGTTTTTCTTGGCAAAGATACTGGAGTGGTTTGCCATTTCCTTCTCCAGCTCATTTTACAGATGAGGAAAATGAGGCAAACAGGGCTCAGTGACTTGCACAAGGTCACACAGCTAGTAAATGTCTGAGGCCAGATTTGAACTCAGGTTTTCCTGACTCCAGGCCTGACTCTCTATCCACTGTGCCACTTAGCTGCCCATTATTATTATCATTCCTCCCCCTCCAAAAACCCCCAGCCAAAACAACCTACATAAAATCCTCAAAAGAATATCATATAATTTCTAAATTGCAAAGAAATTGTAAGTCAAGTCACTATCTAGCTATCTAAATTTCCTCACATTTCTGTATCCACATTTTGGGGCTCAGGGGAAATGTGTAAATTCTAACTAGATCTTTGCCCCCTTGAAACTCTGGGTTGCAAAGGTTTACTTTGTAAATAAGCACCCGACTACACACAGACAACTAGCAATTTTTGTCTAACTGGACATTTTTTCAATTCCTGAATCAACTAATTTAAGATGCTAGACATCTAATATACATGTGAAACAATCAGATTGCTTTTCTGCCAAGATGATAAATACAAGCACACTTTCAAAATTCAAGGCAAAAATATCTATAAGAAGTGTGCTTAATAATCTCCCCCAAATGTGGTTGACTCATCAACTTTAGACAGTTCAGTCGCAGCTTTAACATGGCTCTGTCTTCACTTTTGGTGAAATATGAGTTACAATGTGATGTGCCGGAAGTTAAATTTCACCATTCAAAGCCAATAATTTAGTAAGGTGTCATTTCACACTCAGAAACAATAACTATGGGACTAAACAACGCCACTTACATATATGACTGCAGGCACTCAAGGTACCCATTACCCATGATCACCAATGACATGATTGATAGTTCATGGCAAAGCGATGTACTAGTCTGGCTTCCTTTTCTTTTTCTCCTCTCCCTTCTCTTCTCCTCTTGTCTAGTTGTCATTTTTGGAGGACCACTGACTTCCTTTCATGGAATGTTTTTGAACTCTGTTTTCTTTGAACATCCGTAAGGCTGTAAAAGGAACTATTTACCAGGCAGTAATTATAAGCCACCCCCTTCTTGAAAAGCATGTAAAGGTAAATGGTAATTAGAAATGTGTAAAGAATGGGCAGCCCTATCAGAAGAGGAGGGGGAGCAGCTTTTCCTCCTTAAAGCTCTACAAAATGCCTTCCAGACTTCTCTGGACTAACTGTATCAATTAACCATGCTGAAAGCCCTAACTCAGATGGGCACTGTACACAGCATGTCTGCCGGAGTTTTATTATCAAGTCCATTATGATGAGTTCTTGTCCTAGACAAAGGGAGAACTGAAAAAGAATTCAGGCTGACAAATTAGACTTGAAATCAGTTTCATTTACATAACGACTGGAAGTTCATTAATAACAGAGTTTTAATTATTCATGCTCTTGTTTCACAAGATACAGCAGTTTTCCCCCTGCTGTGCTGGATGGCTGGATTAGCTAAAATGAACCATAGCAAACCAAGAGACTGCCTGGATTTCTCAGATTCTTTTTGCCTTTCACACTACCCAGAGATGGAAGGTGATGTCTTAGAATATGTGTGAGTCGGAAGGAAGCTAAAGTGATTTCTCTGGGCCTAATTGACAGCGTGCCTTTATTTTTTTTGGAGGGGGGGACTTGAATTTTTTTTTTTACTTTTTAAGAGCTTCTCTTAGAGATTATAACTCCTTAAAAATCCATTATTACAAGATTTCCTAAAGCAGTGGGCAAACGAGAGTTATATATATTTCCTATTTGTCATTCTTTTCACTCATCCCTAGCAGCACTAATGGGTTTTCATTTGGTTTGCTTTAATTTTAGCAAATAAAAGGCCTTTTCTCCCACATGGAGGAGTGGACAAGGCAGGGAGACAAGTTTGTTCTTCATTTTATTCATCTGTTATGAGAGGGTGACAAGGTCATATTGCAGTCATTGTGGTTAATAAATAATCCTAATAGTGGCACGGCTTCTGCTCATGTAACACCTCTAGCTCTAGCAAGGATCTTCAAGCAAGTGCATGTGGAATATTGACTTTCATGCTCATGAGATTCCTTCTTTAAGTTCATTCTCCAGAGCTCTACCTAAGGCTGGTCTCTTTGGGCTTTGTCCCATAAGCTTCAAATTAAACAGGTGTTGATAGCACTTACAGAACTCCAGAAACTTTAAGATGATTTTTTTTTATTCTGATTTTTTGGACTGATTCTGTGAAGTCCCAAGGAAGAAACCTCCTCTACAAATGCAAACCTACACCTGCCTTATGACTTGAGTGTTAGAGAGTTGTTTGGGTCTTGAGAGGACCAGGGACTTGCTCGGGGTGACACAATCACTAGCTGCCAGAGGCAGGCCTTGATTCCAAATCTTCTTGACTACTAGGCTGGTGCTTTATCCACTAAGCCAGTTATACAGGAATCTCCCAGGTAGTGGGCTGGGCTGCCCTCTTCTTTCTGATTCAGTCCCTTATTCCCTATGTTTGAGAAATGATTTTTAATAACCAATATCTTGGGGAGATTCAGAGCTCTCCCCTTATTTCAAAGTTGTGATTTAAGTTGTCTCTTGAAGGACATCACTGATAATGAGATTACATTAACTCTCTTCCTCTTGGTCAGACCCCACCAAACTTCATAAGAATTTCATCTAACGTGTGTTCTACTCAAAGCAGACAGATCATTTTGTCTAGATAGCTCAAGGCTTGGGTGGTGTGAGTAGAGATAATTTCTCTGTCCAAGGTTGATTTGATGTCACTAGCAGCCCCTCATTTCTTCAATGGGTATATAAACTGTGAGCCTGCCGCCATGATTGTCTTTGGTCTAAAAGATATGGCCAAATGGCCATCCTTTTATTAACAACCTACTGGCCTTATTAATAAAATTATTAAGTTACCCAGAAACTATGTCTCTCGAACTTTTTTTTTGAAATTTTCACATTACTCATGTTGTAAAGAAGAATTAGAACTAATGGGAGGATCCATGAGAAAGAAGAAACAAAACAAAACAACAAAAAAGAGCAAGCAGTATGCTTCAATTGCAATCAGACTCCATAGTTCTTTCTCTGGATGTGGATGGCATTTTCCATCATGAGTCTTTTGGAGTTGTCTTAGATCCTTGCATTGCTGAAAAGAGCTAAGTCTATCAAAGTCAGTCATCGTACAATGTGGCTTTTACTGGTTCTGCTTCCTTCACTCAGCATCAGTTCATATAAGTCTTTCCAGGTTTTTCTGAATTCCTCTTGCTCACCACTTTTTATAGCACAATACCATTACATTCCATTCAAATACCATAACTTGTTCAGTCATTCCCCAACTGCTGTGCATCCCCACAATTTCCAAATCTTTGCCACCACAAAAAGAGCTGCTATAAATATCTTTGTAAATGCAGGTCCTTTTCTCATTTTTATGATCTCTTTGGGAGAACCTTTTTAATCATTACAAGTTTCTCCAGCAGTGGCCAGTGTCTTGGGGTCTCTTTGGTTTGACTGTTCAAGAGCTACTTTATGACTTTTGCCCCAACTATCTTACAAGATCCCAATTGAGTAAGTTGGAGCACCCTGTCTTAGCTAACTTTTCTTTTTCCTGACTAACTTGGGTGCCCATTTCAAGTAGAAGAAGGTGTCCATGGCAAACAAAATAAAAAGGTAGCCTGAAAAGCTAGGCAGTGATAAGAAATTCAAAACAGATTACTGTAATGTGAGAAAGCATTGAGCACTGTACTTGACACATAGTAGGCTCTTAATACGTGTTTCTTGCCCTGAATCTTCTCTAGGGAACCAGCCAGTAACTACTGTTGGAGTTTGAGTCATCTCAGACAAGTTCTTGGTTTTAGAGAGCAATCAATCAACAAGTATTTATTAAATACCTACTATGTCAGTCAATCAGCATTTATTAAGAGCCTAACTATGCGCCAGGCATTGTACTAAGCAATGAGAATATAAAGAAAGGTAAAGGAAGGTCTCTGCCCTTGAGGAATTCATAGTCCAGTGAGGGAGACAACATGCAAATAATGATGTAGAAACGGGTTTAAAAACAGAATAAATTGGAAATATTTAGCAGAGAGGAGGTACTAGAATTAAGAGAGGTTGGGAAAGTCTTCCTGTAGAAGGTAGGATTTTAGCTGGGACATGAAGAAAGTCAGGGAAGCCAGGAGGCAGAGCTAAGGAGGAAGAGAATTCCAGGCATGGGAGAAAGCCAGAGAAAATGCCTGGAGCTGAGGGATGGAGTTTTGTTTGTGGAACAGCCTGGAGGCCAGGGTCACTGGATGGAAGAGGACATGGTGGAGATTAAGGCGGCAAAATACAACAGAGAGAGGATGACATAAAGGGTTTTGAATGCCTAGCAGAGGATTTTATATTTGATCTTGATGGTGATAGGGAGCCACTAGGGTTTATTGATTAGGGGTGTGTGTGTGTGTGTGTGTTGGGGGGGGGGTTAATATGGTCCAGTCTGCCCCTTAGGATAATCCCTTTGGTGGCTGAATGGTCAATGGATTGGAGTGGGGAGAGACTCGAGGCAGACCCATCATCAGGATATGGTAGTAGTCAAAGTGTGAGGAGATGAAGGCCTGCACCAAGGTGGTGACAGTATCAGAAGTGAGAACGGGACCTTTTCAAGGGACGTTGCATCGATCTGTCACTCCCTTGCAGGAGCTGGGCATACAAGCAATGACCTAGAGCACAGGGTGGAGAAGAGACTTTAGAGAAGAACCTTTGTTCACAACTGCTACCCAATACTACATGACCAGCTCTTCAGGAATTATATTTTTACTGCTTCATCTTATTTTGCCATTGCATTTTCTTCTTTCTCTCAATTTGCTTCTCTTTCTTCTCTCCTCCCCCACCCCCTTAAGATGCAACTTCTTTTTTATAATGCCTTCGAATGGTTCTCTATTCCTCAGAAAAGACAGAATGTAAATTTAAGTAATAATGGAATACCATACTTATATCCTACCTGACAGAAATGTCAGGAGAGTTAAGTACCGAAGCTGTTGGCGTGGCACCTTGAGAATCTCAGGGGGAAAGGTGCCAATGTTAATAAGCCCCAAATACTAATAAATAATGATGTCTAATAGGCAAAAAGGACTCCCTATGTTAGACCACAAACCCTGCTATTCTTACTCCAATCTGATGCTTTCAAAAGATGTCTCGGAAGAAAATGAATAACAGAGAGCTATCTGTACCCCTTCCTCTGTTTATCAAGAATGGATATTTTAAGGGTATCTTTCCCCATATGCTATAAAGGGCAGTTATAGACAAATAAAACCAAGTCATTGCTTGTTGAACCAGCGATATGTTTGTCTTATCATTGGCTTTTTTTGGAGTATATTATTTTGCTGTTTAACCTGAAGTCTTGCCCCTCTACCCAAAGGAAAGTTTTATTAGTCTTATTTTTAAAATTTGTTTCAGGGTAGTTTTCAAAAGACTAAAGCTTTGTTAGGAATCAGGTGCTATTAATAACGACAATAATAACAGCTAGCATTTAGGTAGTGCTTTAAAGGTTACAAAGTAATGTACAAATATGATCTCTTTCGCTCCCCATGATGATCCTTTGAGGTTGGTTGCTAAAAACTGAGGTATCCAGAGGTAAAGTGACTTGCCCAGGGTTACAGACCTAGGAAGTGTCTGGGGAGGGATTTGAATGTTGGTCTTCCTGACTCCAGGCTTAGTCCTCTATCTATCCCCTGTGCCACCACATCCTATAACATTTTAACCCTTTGAAAGAGTCTTGTTGCAATAAAAAGAAAATATGGAAATGATGATACAAGGAATCATAGATTTAGAATGAGAAGGCATCCCAGAATTCATTGAGACATCAAGGTAGTACAGGGGATAGAAAGTGGGACTTTGAATGGGGAAGACCTGAATTTGAATCCTGTCTCAGATATTCACCAGCTGTGTGACCTAGTGTTTAAAGTCATTTTACTTCTCCATTCTTCATCTGTAAAATGGAGGTAAAAATGGCACCTACTTCATAGGGTTGCTGGAAGGATCAAATGAGGTAATGTGTAAAACCCTTTGCTAACCTTAAAGTGCTATATACATGGAAGCTATTATTACTAGATCAACAACATCCTTTTTCAGATGAAAAATCTGAGGCTATGAGAGGTTCTAACACCTGCCTCAATTGACATAGTTAGTAAGTGATAACTCCAGTAATCTAACCCGGTATTTAGCAACCTAAGTCCTATTATTCCATTTCCAAAGATTTTCCACTAAACCACGCAAGTCTCTGTGTTGGCAATTTCATCTTGCCCACCTGGCACACGATATTGCCTCAAAGTAATTATTTTAGAAGGTTCGGGCAAAGTGATTGGATCCATCTTGATTTTCCCCACTAAGACTGCATTAATGCCCATTTTCCTCACAGCAAATTGGTATTTCCCTTTGGGTAAATTTAAGGTCATACCCTTCAATATGTCTATTCCAATGATGTATTTGGGAATAGGCACAATAACCACACTATATTCTTTCTTGGGCAACTGTCCAATTTTCATCATTAATTTAATTTGCCTGGCTGATATTTCAGTCCCTCCTAGTCCTGTAATGGTAATAGGAGTTCCATGGCTGAACTTGTCTGGATTTCCATAAATAAGGGTGGCCTCGGCCCCAGTATCTATTAATGCCTCAGTTACTGTACTTGACCCATTTTTCCAATATATGGTCAAGTTAATGTGAGGTCTGCAATCCAGCCTGTGTATTTCCTTAATTTGGACTGGGGCTTGGCCTGTTCCCTAGTATTCCCTTTCATGTGATTCACTTGGGTTTGAAGGTTCAACATCTGTAGCATTTGCAGGAGCAGTTCTTATTTCCCTATCTCTCCTGTTATCAAGTCCTTTATCTCTATACATTCTGTATAATTCATTGGTTGGAATGCCATCTATCATTTCAAAACCTACACCTGCTTTCAATAGAGCAGTAAACATTTCTTTCCTTGTTACTCTCCTTTGGCGCCAAGTTTGCTGATTATTCACCCTTCTCTCTCGAGGAGATCTATCCCTTCCCCAGTCACCTAAGTCATGTAACTGTAAAATCTTATTTATCACTGTTGTAAGACGGCTCCCTACTTCTCCAAGTAATAAATTCAAAATTAGTTGTTTATAAGCAGGGGGAGCTGTCCTAATTATTAAATTCCTATGATGCAGTCCCATTGGATCGTTGTAATATTTGTCTGCGGTTCCTATCATGATGGCAGTCTTCATCACCTCCTCCTTTAGTCTCATGATACAATCTCTAAGTGAATACCAGGGTCTGTGCTCAGTGGGCCACATAGAATCAGTAGCATATCTCTTATTGCATCCCACAGCGGCTAACGCCAACAGAGTAGTCCTGCTATCACCATCTCCTTGCTGATGATGTTCCCTAAAAGCTTGTTGAACTAGAGGATCATGACTGATACCTATGAATCTCATACAGTCTGTCCTATCTACTGATATTCCACTGGCCCCTTGATCACTGAGTCTTACCATCCAAGATATTAATGGTTCTCCTATTCTTTGGCTGAATCTACTCAAAATATCTGTGACCTCTTGCGGCGAGAAATCTTCCTGAATTTCCCTTGTAACTGAATCTTCACCTCGGGTTTCTGTCTTCCTCCTTTGTATGGGTCGAGCCCTTGTCTGATCATTTAACCATCTCCTATTCTCTGTGTGAGGGACATCCTGAACCCCAGTAGTGTTTTGTGCCTCAGCCCCTAACGTTGTCTCATTTTCCCCCCACTCACTTCCTCTGCCACCATGGCTAGGACGAAGCAGGCAGTCAGGCTCTTTCTGGGCTGGGTTGGAATGCACTCTTGGCTTATTTGGTCTCCTGTTGCTCCTAGCCACATTAATAGAAAAGTTCTCATTTGAGTCAGTTTGGTCTCCTGCTATCTGAGATTCCCCTTCTTGCTGTGGGGTAGGAGTGCCCCCATGTCTTTCACTTAATCTCAATCTTTCGTATACTAGCCGGTAGGCTGATAACACTATCCAGCTTTGCCTAGATAGTGATGCCCCTGACTGAATCCCAACTTCTTGTAAACACTTTTCCAAATCCCTAGGATCTCCTCTCCGTAGCCTTGGTTCCCAGTTTTCACAGGGTCCAGCTTTTTTAGCCAATTCTTTTGCTAGGGAGGAATAAAATGGATCCTCCCATCCTGGGATATTCATCTCTTCCTCTGAAATTGTTCTGCTTCTAAATAGAGATCTTATACCTAGCGATCCCATCCTCGTCGCCAAATGCATTAGGAGGGCAGAGTTTATAATCTCAAAGAGGATCATATACATGTCTGAAAGGTTCAGAACCGCCGGATATAAGAAACTCTCAAAGTAGAAGGCAGAAGAATCAAAACATATATTTAGGCTCCACAGTAACCAACCCATGAACCAGCAACCCCATTTTGATATATTGATCAAAAGCTTCCAGGCCCAATAAGTACGCCTTGAAAGAGTAACCAGGAGGCTACAGAGAAGCATGATTGCATAAAGCAAAATCATGCTTCCCCCTCTATGGTAAAAAGATTACCCACTGGCCTGAAGTCCTTGTTCAGCTTCCTCCAGTAGGTCAGCTCTGCCACTTGCAGCTCCTGCTTCGGCTGTGGCTATAGCAGCCTCTGGCTCCAACGGGAGCTGCTTTTAACCATCCGGTTTCTGCGGGGAGGAGGGGGGGGGGGGGGATAAGGTACACAGGTTCTTTCAATCTGCTTAAGCAAGGTGAAGGGGTTGACCAGGAAAGCACAGGTTCTTTCCATCAGCTTAAGCAAGGTGAAGGGGTTGACTGGGAAAGCACAGGTTCTTTCCATCAGCTTAAGCAAGGGAAGCAAGGTGAAGGGGCCGACAAGCTTACTCCAGTGCAACATACAAACAGCATTCAGTTCAGGGGAAAAAGCCAAACTAGTCAAGGGCACTTATTGACTAAGTGCTGAGGAGCCCATTTTTGGTTGCCAACACAGTCTCTCAACGACCAAGAAAACACTCAGCTAACTTGGAAGAGTACCTAAGACCTTAAGCTGCAGTTACATATCCTCCCTTAGTACGGTACTGGTACCTGGCCCATCAGTCGCTTAATAAATCCTTGTTGATTTGACTAAGTACTATATAGTATGCCCTGTGATACACGATCAGACAGTTAAAAAAAAATCAACCAATAAGTAAATATTTATTAAATGCTTACTATGTGCCAGGCACTGTGCTACAAAAAGAAGCAAAAGTTGTTTGCCTTACAACTGATGGGGGAAGATAACATGCAAACAAACATATACAAAGTAACGTGTATGTGGGATAAATAGGAAACAATCAAGAGGAGGAAGGTATTAGAAATAAGAGGGGTTGGGAAAAATCATCTTTAAGTCCATATTCTTCATACATTATCAACACTAAGTGAAATGTAACACTTTCTTGAAAATGGCCTTCCCTAATCTGTATTTTAGACTGAAAAAATATATGTTTCTTGTATGCCTTTGACTGAAGACTGCAAAAATAGCTAATCTATTGTTTAAAAAATAATAAAAAAAAAACCTCCCAAACTAATTATTGCTCGGTGAGTAGTGTGTTTATTGGAACTGTTTTCCTCATCCCCCTCCCCTTTTTTTCCTTTTCGAAACTTAAAAATATTGCCAAAGGAAAAAAGAAAATAAAGGCAGATTGTATGTGGAAGAGAAGATGGAAGAGACATCTGGATTGTATTTGATCTGGAAGTTCTCTTCTCAGTCTCCCATTAGGTTACTGCCCTAGGCAAGCAGGAGGGGTTTCCTATGCTTATATTTGATTTCCAGGTGCAAGTATGCACTCATCTAAATCCTATCCATATGCTGACACACATCTGTATAAGTCCTGCAGTTTTCTTTTTGAACTGGGTATGAAATATACACCTGATTGAAGCATGGAAGATGTATGGCCTCCAAGAGGGAAGAGCCCACCAATTTGGGGAGGAGGGCTTAAACCCTGGAGATTTCTCTTCCAGCCCCTATTGTGTTATACTTAGCTTTTTCCACTTTTTTTTAAGAAGCATATAGAGACAGTGTGAAAATAATGGAAAAAGATACCAGACCAGGAATCAAGGGATGTATTCTTGAGTCATCTTGGTCACTAACTATTTTGATGATTTGAGGTAAGTTTCAATTTCTCTGTGTTTCAGTTTTCCTACCTGAAGGATTATAAGGTATGGAAGGGTAGAATAAGTGTTCCCCTAAGCCCACTACGGCTTAAAAGTTCCATCATTTGGGTTATAGTTGTGAAATATCATGACTTTGAGACTGATGTTTCCAAAGGTCAATTTCCACAGTGAACTTCACCCTCTGATTGTTTGTGAAACATAAGAAAAGCAATAGGATGTTTTATTTGTTTGGAGTAGAGAAGCAAAAATTAACCAAGTCATGGCAGTCTGGATGTGTTAATCTCATTCTACGAAATAAAATGTTACTGTTCTCTCCATGAGGCTATAGAAAATATCTGTATCTATAGATATTATATATAATATTTTATATATTTCTAGATATTTATTATATTATATATTATTATATATCTGCAGATATATAAAATATATTTATATCCATATCTATCAATATGTAAATCTATAGATAGATATAGCTATAAATAGAGATATATTAAATTGATAGGTGAAAATCTCTTGCCATTGGCAGTCATACAATTTGCCAGCCTGTTTTAACTTGAACATTCCTGTGGCCCATTCTCTCTAATAGACATTCACTTCCCTAATAGGAAGATTCTCTACATCTACTTGGTAGCTCTCTATTGCCTCTAGGAAAAAGCACAAACTGCCCCGTTTAACTTTTAAAACCCTTCACAATCTGGACTCCAACCTTTCTTGCAAGCCTCATTATGCATTATTTTCCCTCTGGTGTTCTGTGATACAGTCAAACTGGTCTTCTCTCTGCTTCTCACACATGATACTTCATCCTTGGCTCTGTTCCTTTGTATCCCCCCTCTACTTCCTCCCCATGCCTGAAACATACTTCTCTCTGTGTGTATGTATTTATATATATGCATATACATGTGTATATATGTATGTGTGTGTGTGTGTGTGTGTATGTGGTGTGTGTGTGTGTGTGTGTGTATTCCACCCCAGACCCCTCCATTATCTGAAACTTCTTTCTGGTAACTTGCATTTTCACATCTAGCCTCACAGGGATGGGAATGGATCCTACAGACCATTCAGTCCAGTCCCCTGATTTGTAAATGAGAATTACAGTGGCTAGCCCAAGAGCTCAGATAGGGGCAGATGAGCAGAGACTAGAATTCAGACCTGACTTCTAGGATAGTGTTCTTTTCACTATTCTATGCCATAGAATAGAATGATATTAGCTGCTCATAATAATAATCCGGAGGAATTAGGTGGAGCATTTGATTTATAACCATGTGCTCCGAGAGACAGAGGAAGTCCTGAGGGGGAGTCAGAAGGATTTAGATACAACTGGGCATGTGACTCTGGACAAGTGCCCTAGGCAATTATCTAAGACTGTAACAGGGTTTTTCTTACTGGGGAAGAAAGTGTTTATCTCAGTAGGTTCAAGGAGTTTCCTTAAGCAGAGTTTCCTATGCAGATGAAATTACTGGTTTAGTCCAAAAAAAAAAAAATTCCTCATCTCTCCCATCTCTGATCAATGTGGAAAATGCAGAGATAACAGATTGTTTCTTCCACAAACAACCTTCAAAACAACAAGCTAACTTCCTAAGCCAGTCCTTGAAGGGACAAGCAGATCCTAACATTCTAAAAAGGATTAATGATCTATACCAACTAGCTTTATTGGAAGGGTGGGTGTATATATGGGACAAAAGAACTGCATACATTGAAGAACACAGATCCCTTAAAATCCTTCAGTTTATTACAAAATAGTTAGGATAGCCCAGGGAGAACTGGCAATTGCTTAGTGAGAAGATAGTTCTCACTGGACTTAGGGAGCCTGAATCCCCCCAGGAGCTGTTCCCATCCTCTCTTTCCCATCTCTGAGTGTGTCATAATCCTGCTTTGTGACAGATGGAAAATGAATTTAGCTTCAGCAGGATCTAGGAGGAAAGTCGTTCCTTTGCTCCTTAATGGACCCAAATGCATAAACCAAATCTGAAGCTGCTTAAGGACCAGCCCATTAGGTCTCAGGTATTAGGAAATAACCAGATAAGGCAAAAATAAATACAGGGCTACAAACAAAGATGCATAAAAGGTGGGGGGAGGTCTTTTTTTTCCTCTTCTTCTGAGAAACAACAGAGGGGTCAAGATCAAGGCCATTTAACTAGTGGCAGACTGGAATTCGGTTACCCTGCTATGAAATCAATGAATACTCTAATGCTTTGGAATTTGGGGATTTACCATGTTGACAGGTGCAGCCTGATTAGGAGAGGTGAGCTGGGCCTCCTTGGAGGGCTGTAGAGAAAATAGCACTACCCCGAGATGACTGCAGATTAGCGTTTAGGCTGAAGTGCACTGGATGGGGGGAAGGGAAGAGTGATCCATGACTAAAATCCATGAAGGAAAGGGTTAGGGAAGGAGGAAAAAGAAATTATAAGAAAGTGATGTAAATGGATGGGGTCAGGGAGGAAAGTTGATTTATGACTTGGGGCATTGGCCATTCACTTGGATATCACATCTTTGACACCTTCTTTTAAACTAACATTTATGTATGACTATAACACTTCACATAGAACAAAAATCGATTCAACACCTTGTGTATCTGGGATTATAATGGCTACAAGGAGGGAGGGAATAGAGATCTCGAAATGGAGTTAGGAAGACCTGAATTAAAAACCAGCCTCAGACACTTACCAGCTTTGTGTCTCTGGGCAAGTCACTTAACCTCTGTCTGCCTCATTTTCCTTAACTGTAAAAGTGGATGATAATAATACTCACCTCCCAGAATTGTTGTGAGGCTCAGATGAGATAATATTTGCAAAGTGTATAACATAATTCTTGGCACACAATACATGCTTAATAAAAGCTTGCTCCCTTCCTTTTTCTTTCCTTTCTTATAAATTTAATTGCATGAGAAACACACATTTTCATTATTAATCAGTATAGTGCAAAGTGTGATCGATTTGGAGTCCAGCTTTTGTGACTATGGGCAAATTATCTATTCTCTTTAAGCACCCATTCCTTTTTTTTCTTAACTTTTATTTTAAACAACTAACAAGCATGTACTTTCTCTCCTACTTCCCCTTGCTACTTGTGGGGGGGTGGGGAGAGAAGGGGGGAAGAAAAAGAAAAACAAGGCCTTGTAACAAATAAACATAGTTAAAACAAACTCCTATATTGGCCAAGTCTAAAAATGTTTATCTAATTCTGCATATTTAGTCCGTCACCTCTTGAGATGTCAAGGGTGGGGGGCATTCTTCACCAGTCCCCTAGCATCATGGCTGAGCACTGCATTGATCAGGGTTCTGGAGTCTTTCAAAGTCATTCATTTGTCATGTCATTATAGTACAAATTGTTTTCTTGGTTCTGCTCACTTCAATCTGCATCAGTTCATTTAAGTCTTCCCTGGTTTCTATGAAAACATCCCCTTCATTATTTCTAATGGCACAACAATTTTCTATTATATCCATAAATCCCATAATTTGTTCAGCCATTTCACAATTGCTGGGATACTCATTCATTTTCAATTCTTTGCCACCATAAAAAGTTACTATAAATTTTTTGTCTTTTCATCTGGTAAAGGCAACGCAGAGATAAAGGACGTGTACATTTTTATAATTTTTTTGATGCACTTTTAAACTGCTTTCCTGAATGTCTTTCCCCTGAAATGACCTCCTATTGATATACCTTGTTCACACATAGTTGTTAATATGTTGTTTCTCCCACTAGATTATGAACTCTTTGAAATCAGGGAAGGTTTTTGCCTTTTTTTATATCATCAGTGCTTACCATAGTGCCCAGCACATAATAAGTATGCAGTTGACTTGACAGGACTGGACTGGATTGGACCATTTTATAACTCTACCAACCATGCATTAATGTGCCTGGTTTCCCTCAGCCCTGCCAACATTTGTTATTTTACTTTTCTGTCAACTCTGCAAGTCTGATGGGTGTGAATTAGAACCTCAGAACTGCTTTAATTTGTATTTCCTTAATTATTAATGATTAGGAGCATTTTTTCATGTTTTTTTTTACGTGAATATTGATAGCTTGGATTTATTCTCTTCAGAACTATCTGTACACATCCTTTAACTATCAATTGGGGAATTCAAACCCCAGTTTTTTTATCTCTAAAATGGGGGTGATACTTATTATACTATCTACCTCACAGGATCAGTCCAGGGAAAGTGTTTCGTAAACCTTAAAGTGCTAAAGAAATATGAACCAAGACTATTCTTATAGGAGATGGATGAAGAATACCTATTGTTCAGCCTATGACATGTGGCTGGATGGATAGCCCATAGAGCTTGTTCATCAGGGTGTTTGTCATGGACAGCTCCACAGATGGACAATGAACTTGGCTCAGAATTGAATAGGAGGAAGAGAACAGGCTGGGTTGCCTTAGGGAAATTGTGCAGTGCTTGTAATGACCCCAAACATCTCCCAGAAACAAAGGCCATGTCTTAACACCAGCATTCTTCCTGTGATGCTGTACAACTGTGAAGCTTTGAATAAATGGCACAATCGCCAAAGAACTACCTCACTCCTGAATGAAAAATTCAGAATTTTGTAAATTTTCAGTGAGTGGTATTTAGGATACGTATTTTATAGGATTCCAAGATCTAAACAAACTTAAATGGCAAAAAGGGGAAAAACAAAACAAAACAAAACATTATGAACTTTACCAGATACCAGAAGTTTCTGATTTCCATGTACTGCATGAGAAATTTCCTGATCTCCGAGGGAGTTAGTACTTTCCCTCCTTGCTCCCAAATTACTTTTTTATTTATTTTTTATGTATTTTGGATTTAAATCAAGTCATGTCAAGTCAACAAGCATTTATTAAGAGCCTTCTTATACACTCGTCCCTGTGCTAAATGCTAGGGATACAAAGAAAGGCACAACAGTCACAGTGTTCCAATGGAATTGACCTTTTTACTGTTGTTCATATAAAATGCCTCATCTCCTGACTCCAGGCATCTTTTCTGACTGTCCCTCCCAATACTTGGAATTCTCTACCTCCACATCTCTTATCTCTGCCTCCTGGCTTCCCTGGATTCCTTCAAATTCCTGCTGAAACACGACCTTCTACAGGAAGCCTTTCCCAATCTCTCTTAAGTCTAGGACCTTCCCTCTGTTCCCATTCCTTCTAGAGGATGGGTGTGTACATCCCATCTAGACTAAAAAAGGACATCATCACATATTCAGAGATAGAAGAGACTTAAGAGGCTAATTAGTATAATCACCCAGTCTCACAGCTAAGTCACACATCTGAGTCTCAGAGGTAGGAATTGAACCCAGGTTTTTCTGATTCTGGGGCCAGCATTCTCTCCACCAGGCCATACTGCTATGGGTGGCAGCATGGAAAGAGTATTGGATTTAGAATCAGAAGACTTGACTTCACATCCTGGTTCTTCTACTTAATGCCTATGTAAACTTGGGCAATAGACCTAAGCTCTTGGGTTAAAGCTCATCTATAAAAACCAAAAGGGTTGGAATAGATTACCATAGAGGTCCCTTCCAATTCTAAGCCTGTGATTCTTGGATTCTTTTGTTTAGTGAAACCACTCGTCCTCAGTTGGTTAATGTGGAATATTGGGGACTTTTTGGATATGCCATCCTGATTCCTAAATGAATTGCTATTTTAGTATGTTAATATAAGTGTGACTTTCATTCTGTATTTCTGGAAATGTTAAAAAAAATGGAAACAGATTGAATGCCAGGATAATAGTCAACTGGAGAATTTGGGGCATTTCCTTTGACAGCTTCTGGTTTCAGACATACAGACATGATCTGGTTTTATGGAGCCTAAGGGGGTGGAGGTGGAAAGTAACTACCATTCCAGGTGTGGAGACAAGAGATGAAAGGATTGATTTCCATGTCTAGATATTAGCTATCTGCATTTTCCAAGTGGGCTGTCCATTTCACCACTGGGTTCTGCCATGCTCTCTCCAGGTGTTTTTCCAACCCAGCCTTCAAGTTTGCCTGATAACTGCTAAGGGGAAACCTTCAGGTAGGTTTAGTACAGAAGATTAAGCCTGCATTAAGATTAAGTCTGAAATGTTCTGCTACCAATTAGCCCTCTAGTATTTCTGTAAGCCTTGAATTTTTGATGCGATCAATGACACCAAGTGGAGCCATCTTCTGTGGAGTGGTTATTAAAGATATAAAAATCAATACAAAGATGATACTTGGAAATCTATATCACAAGATAATGAATCACCATGAGAGCCGCCTTAAGAAAGAATGTCAGCAAACCCAACAGAAGGTTTGTGCATAACAAAGTATTGCAAGCCATTGGAATTTAAGCTAAATTTTGCATGAGACAAAAGTCTTCAGGCAACACTTATGAAACATTTGCATGTCAAGGCTTTAATGAGATGGAGACAGAAGCCCAACCAGGCAGGGGCTACTTATGCATGAAAGAGGAAGGAGGCAGGATTGAGACATCCAAGACACTGCCAATAGTGGCATAATTTGACTTTAACTAATAACAAAATGGCATCAAAACTTTCTCTGTCAGTAATCCTCATTCAATTTCTTTTAAATGAAACATTATTTGCCTGCACCTTAAGTCCTTAAGTACTGATTGTTATTGGAGCTTTGCAGAATCGTCCAAATTCAATTTGAACTAGGGATTGATTTAGTTTCCTTCAAAGGAAGATTTTTTTTTCCTTCTCTCTCCCAAATTGAGCCAGTGTGCATGCCTTTGCAAGCTCATTTGGTTTCCCAGCTTGACACAATTCTAAGTGGTATGAGGGTGGTGTAGGTATATTTCAGCCCTCATGTGACATCGTGGGCTGTCTGGCATGATCCTTCTCAAGCTTGTGGGTCATTTCTTTCCTTCCAAAGAGAGACAGGTAAGTAGGGCTGTATGCCCTCAAGAAGCAAATATTCAAAGGAAGGCCCCCAGTTGGTCCACTAAATTATAGTGTATTACTAGTGTAATTATAACCAGTTTGCTAGATATTCCCCCATTGCCTGTGGCCAATCAGGCAGGCAACCCAGCATTTGGTGTCATGAGAGATTAGATTATCCTTGAGTACTTCTGGCCAGTAATCTGCCCCTAAGAAGACTTGGTGTTTTGCTATACATGGTAAACCCTGGTTGGTTCCTTGGACCTTCTCCAGCCCATGACAGAAAGGGAGGGTACTGGGGAGGTGGGGAAGTGGTGGTGAGGATCTGAGTTAATTAAGAGAAAAAGCAGCTTCTTGTTTGGCCTCTTAAGACCTTCCAGGTGGCATCAAGTAAGTCTGAGACTAATAGCAAAAGGTGGACAAGGGCAGGCCATTCTCCCACTGGTATCATGGGGACTTTATACATGTGGCAGCTAGTTCAGGGGGGACTCCAGTAGGTGAGTTTATGCCTAGCTCACTGGTTGCCTTTTTGGCTATGTGTTTGCTTTACTGAACATCAGCCAGGAGGATGAAGTATGGAGGGGAACCTTGTGGGTGCGAAAGTTTTGAAGATTCATTGAGTGCTATTGTCTGGTGGCCAAGCAAACTTCAGCACTGGAGAGGACCACAACCTAAGCCTGGCTTGTTTTGCTGGTAGCCATGTACTAGGAATTGCTTGGACAGCAAAGAGCCAAGGTGAAATGCAAAATGCCTAATCAGCAATCCTATACGCTATGAACTGATGAAGTTTAAGTATCAGCCTCCCAGTCAAGTAAACCAGGTAGCAACACCACTTAGTGTGGCATTGACTTTACTGTGGCATGCTTCTGTTAATTTCAGTCTTCTTGTCATGGTGCCCTTACTAGAACTTTTTTTTAATGTCAGAAAGAGAACTATTCCATACCTGATTCATAATGTATACTGAGTACCTTTCTCTTTCCCACTTTTGGTGAAACCCTAAACAAGAGCCTAAATCTGGCCTGTAAATAAGTAAGGGATTGGGGCAGATATTAAGGAGCCAAGAAGGGTGAGAAAAAAAGAAATTTAACTTCATTCTCATTAGAGGCCCTGCTACCCAACCCCTCCACCCCCTAACTGAACCCTGGTCATGCCTTTTTACAGAGCAGAGAATTCCCTAAGGGGGAGAGAGTGGGCTCAGGGCCCCAGCCTCTGGGACCCAGCAGTAGTTTCTTATTGTTAAGACTAGAGAAACTTCTAAGCACAAGATTTTTTCTGTTGACGGCTATGTAAATAAAGTTTTATAGACTGGGATTAAGCAAGGGTGTGTGTTTGTGTGTGCATGTATTATGTGGTGTAACAGTCATAAATATTTCTATTTCCTTGTTTCTCTTGTGTTCCCATTTGGAAGTCTTAAGTAACAAACACCATGGAGCGATGTGCTCATAATCACTGCTTATTAAGTCTTTAACAGCACACCAAAGGCTCAGGCCCGAACTCTCCATTAATCAGCAAGTCTCCACGGTGGATTCACGGGGATATCTTTGTTTTTGTTGGATTTTTCCTTTCCTTCTCCTTCTCCCAATGGTGCCAATGTAATTTCATGAAAGTGAAGCCCTGATTGGTTTCTGTGACTGGCAGCCTTGGTTCGGTCTGTCTCCTTTCCATGACCTGCATCAAAGCTCGACTTGTAAGATCAGTTGTGAGTTGCTCCTGAGTTAGTAGAGGCTATTCCTGGAGAAATTGCTTTTCCTCATCCCCATGCGTATCACCTAACAAAAAAAGAGGGAGCCAGACACACCTAAGGTATCTGGAACTAGTCATTTGCCCTTTTTGGACTTAATTTGTTCCCCTCCTCCTCTCCCGCCCCCTGAGGCTTTGAAAGCAAATGAACCATTCAATAGTATAAAACAAGAGAAATTAGGGCAGGCTTCAATAAAACCCAGACCTCTTGCTGGCAGCATCCACCAAGCCAGAAGTGGGGCTTTCCATTTTGGAGTGTCTTGGTCATTCTGACAACTCCGGTTTCGTCCCTTTGAGAGCCCAGACCCAGGGAGCCTTGACATTGTTAGTTCAGGTACCTAGGTTCTCAGGCTTGGATTCAAAGGCTGTCATTCAAAGAACACTCCTTTATCTTCATCTGTAAACTCTACATTACAAGCCCAGAGAACAGACTTTGTGGTCTGTCAATGGTTATAGAAGCAGGGGCTTAACGAGGATAGAGTCTCTGATATCTCGTTTGGGTGGGGAGGACGGAAAGGTCTGGGAAAGGCTGTGATCTTTAGGGGTGAGGAATCAGTAACATTTAAAAAAAATCATTAGATCTCCCAGAAAACAGGGCTGGGCTGGTTCACAAAGGCTCTGCTGTTTTTAACTCTTCAGAGACACAGCTTTCCCTAGATCTGCTCTCTCTTTGGTGGGGAGAGTAGAAGAACTCTGTGCAGTGGGATGTTGGGTATTTTTTAAAGCCCCTACTCTATGCTAGGCATTGGGGAGATAGAGAAGGAGAGGAGAGGAGAGGAAAGGAAGAAAGAGGGAGGAAGAGAGAGAATTTTGTAAGTGTTTACTCCATGCCAAGCCCTGTGCTAAGTGCTGGGGATGCAAATACAAGCAAGACAACAACCAGAAAACAATCAAAAAGTGAATATTGCAAAATTACATAGAACAAGCTGTGAGAAGACACCTCTCCCAACTTCTTTTTGGAGGCAGGAAATCCACAGGTGTAGAACACTGTATGTGTTATCAGATTTTTTTGAAGTATACATTGGGTTTACTGATTTTTCCCCCTTCCTCTCTTCCTTTTAAAAATAGTCTTTGTTACATGGGATGGCTCTCTTGGAGGGTGAAGAAGGGAAACAGGTGGGGGTGGGGGGAAGAATTTTATTATTGTTGTTAAGTTGTGCCCAACTCTTTGTGACCCCGTTTGGGGTTCTCTTGGCACAGATATTGGAGTGGTTTGCCATTTCCTTTTCTAGCTCATTTTGCAGAGGAGGAATTGAGGCAAATAGGGATGAGTGACTTGTCTGGTGTCACACAGCTAGTAAGTGTCTGAGGACAGATTTGAATTAGGGAAGATGAGTCTTCCTAACTGCAGTCCTGGCACTCTATCCACTGGTCATCTGGCTGCCCTGGGGGCAAATTTAGTCACTGTAGAAAAAACAAAAAACAAGTGAAACTTGACCTCAAAGATCTTACACTCTAATGGAGGAGGACAGTAAGTAATGGGTTGATGGAGTGTGTGTGTGTGTGTGTGTGTGTGTGTGTGTGTGTCTGTGAAAATGGGAAAAAAGTAAAGGGTGAGGGGCCATGTCAAAGAGACTGCAGGAAGCAGGAGTAGTGTTATAAATTGCTTTGGGAGAAGATAAAGCAAAAGGCTCCCCTGTGGGGAGGGGAGTACATAGCTAGAGTCCAAGATATAGTGGGGTGGAGATAGTTGGAGAGTAGGAACATGGTGTGCAAGTGGCAGTGGTATGTGTGGTGGCTTGGTTGTTGAAAAGGAAAAAAAAAAGAAACATTCTCTGTGCTTGGGGAGCTTTTTATTATTTGAAAGAAAAAAAAAAGAAACATTCTCTGTGCTTGGGGAGCTTTTTATTATTTGAAAGAAAAAAAAAAGAAACATTCTCTGTGCTTGGAAAGCTTTTTTGGGGAGGAAGAGAGGAGTAAAAATGTACATACATTTAAGATTCAATGGGGGAATATCACGGGTTCTATATAAACATATGGGGTAGGGACTGGACCTGTGTTTTCATTATTACAGGGAACTCCCAGGTGAAAAAAATCCTACCAGAAAAAACTTATAGTTTTAGAGAGTTGCCAATACTTAACTTATTTCCTGCATTTGGCCCATAATATTCTTGAGTGTAGGTTAAATAAGATTAAAATGTAAATGGGAAATATTTAATGAAATAAGTAAAAAGTGCAATAAAACATAGATAATATTAATATGTGGTTTTCTAAGTCAATATGTAGCCTGCAGAAATCTTTAAATGTGTCACCCATTTCTGAGTTTGACACTTTAGTTGCATAGATACTAAGAGAATTTAGCACAGTACATGGTACAGGGTAATCACTTAATAATTACCTGTTGACTGGCTGATTGACTGATTTTGGGGGTCCATACTCAAAGACATTCTAGCTTGGTGGGACCAGCTAGAGACTGGCAATCACTGAGGCATGAGGGTGATTCTGAGTTTGTTCTCAAAGGTAATGTATTTAGAATGCAAACTTTCTTAGTAGCCTTCTTACCCTGGAAGATTATTTCACTGTATGTGGCCCCATCCTCTGATTGGTTGGTTCATCTCAGAATCTTCATTTTAAGGAAAATGCCCAGGTCAGCCACATTCGCTCCTCTGTTCCTCCCTTGGCTACACTCCTGACTTTCTGGACTTCCTTTATCTAACCGACATAACTTCTCGACTTGACCTGATCTAAATCTGGCAGGACCTACCAAACAGGTAAACGGTTGTATATCTGACTGTATGGCCTTCATATCTATTATATGAGGACCAGCCTAGCTAAGCGATAGGGCTGATGGGGCTCCTTGCTATATGATAAGTCATGATGATTTTTTTTAACTTTTTGCCAGAGTAACTCTTAAAATAGGGCAGCTGGTCAGCATAGTGGATAAAGTGCTGGGCCTAGAGTCAGGAAGACTTGCCTCATCTTCCTGAGTTCAAATCTGGCCTTAGACACTTAGTAGCCGTATGACTCTAAGCAAGTCACTTAACCCTGTTTGCCTCAGTTTTCTCATCTGTAAAATTGGTATAAAAACAGCACCTATGTCCCAGGGTTGTTGTGAGGATTAAGAGGGATAATAATTGGAAAATGTTTAGCATAGTGCCTGGTACCTGGTAAGCACTTTATAAATGTTGGCTTTATTAGTAGCATTACTAGCTGTGTGACTTTGGGCCAAACACTTAACCTCCGATGGTGTCAGTTTCTTCAATTATAAAATGTAAATAATAGAAGCCTACCTCCCAGTGCGTGGTAAGGATCAGATGAGGTAATATTTGTAAATCTCTTAGCAAAGTGCCTAGCACGTAGTAGAGGCTACATAATTGTCATTACAGCTGCTGAGGTGACCAGAGGTCCATTTTACAGACCAAAAGGATGAGACTTTCAGAAATGAAATGACTTGCCCACATTTCAGGTCATCCTGCCTGTAAATCCTGTAGATTCTACGGCACAAGGTAACTCGAGTTTAAAGTCAGATCGATTTTCACTTCTATGGCTATAAATCACTAACATTGGCCCTGTTTTATTAAGGCTATAGTTTTGTCTATATCACCAAGAAAAAAAGCACATCAGAACATATAAAGCTTTTACTCTTCATAACTCAGTTCCTTACTTAAATATCTATTGATTTCCTCCCCCCACTCTTCCCCATTGAATCTGTAGACCATCTGCTCACAAAACATCCATTGACTTCTTAGAGACTAAAAGATCAGTATTGGTTGATGTTAATGGACCTACATTCAGTTCATAGAAGCAATATCTCCATAAACTTGAACGTATGACTGAGACATTATTCCAGTATGAGACCCCACTAGAGGACTTTTCATTCTCTGTATAATCCAGTTATTAGTTTCAAGACCAGTGACTCCTCCACAAGTTCTCTTTTTTATAATTTGCTCTGTATAAAGGTGACTTGTCTCCATGAGGCAATGATCCCATCAGGGCCTTAGATGTCTTCTATGAGACAGATAGATCCAAAAAGGATCTTGTCTCATTCTTCTCCAGCTGTCTTCACCTTCTTGGCTTTGCTATTGCTATTAACAGAGTCACAGATTCTCAGAGCACGAAGGCATTTCAGACATCATCTGATCCGGGCCAGTTTTGAGCAGGAATCATCTCTGTGGTATCAGCTCCTTCCTGAAGACCTCCAGAGAGAAAGAGTTCACTACCAACTAACATAACCTACAGAAGTAACCCCATTACACTTTGCATAACTCAAATTCCTTAAGGAGTTTTTCTTAAATAGAACCCAAATCTATCTCCCCACAACTTCCATTCATTGGTATTAGTTTTGTCTCCTGATGCCAAGCAAAACAAATCTAATCCCTTTTCCAGAAGAGAAACCTTAGAATATTTGAAGTCAGCTAGGATATCTCCCCAAAGACTTCTTTTCTCCAGTCTTAATCACTGTCAGGTCCTTCAAATGATGCTTTTAAGGAATAGCTTTGAATTCCCTCACAATCCTGGCCATCTTCCATTAGAAGCACTGAAGTTTGCCAATTTCCTTCCTAAAGCGTGGTGTCCAGGGTGAAACACAGCAGCCCAGATGTAGTCTGACCAGGGCAGAGTATAGTGAGACTATCTAACTACCTGCTGTCCATCATCTTCAGTTAGGCTTTTGTGACTGCAGTTTTTCCTTTTATTCAAATAATTCAGCTAGGTAGCATGTTACATAGACTGCTAGACTTGAAGTCGAGAAGAACTGAGTTCAAATCTTGACTGAGATATTTACTTAGCTGGGTGAGTCACTTAATTTTTCTCGGCAAATCTTAAAGAGCTGTATAAATGTTAATTATTATCATTATCCTATTGCTGTCAGACAATGCTTCCTAAAATACTTGTGAAATCACACGCCTCTCTTTATGAAAATTTCCAGTGGCTTTCGACTTCCTACCACAACAAATGTAAATTGCTTCATCTGGTTGTCAAGACCATTCACAATCTTGGAGGGCTTCACCCTTCCTAGCCAACCTGATTTCCCCCATCACCCATCATAGACTTAGAGCAGTAAGAGATCTTATGGCTCATCTAGTCCAACCGCTTCATTTTACGAATGAAAAACTGAGGTAGACAGAGATTAAGTCACTTGTCCAATGTCATACAGGTACTAAGTGGCAGGTCTCAGATTTGAACCCAGGTCTTCTGATTCCAAATCCGACACTCTTTCCTCTATAGTATGCCAGTATTCTTTGTTGTCTTTTCATAGGTTGCCTCCTTAAAGTGGACCGGGAAAATTCTACCGATTCCTGGCAGGGACCATAAGTATATTTTAGTCTATAAATACACATGTCAAATTAATTTCTATTTCTCTTGTCTAGGTTCCTCCAACTTAGAATGTCTTTTCCTTCTCTCAGCGTTCCTGTGACTAGGTCCTTAATCCAAATAGCAAATGGGGTTGGATGCAATAGAGGCATCTAGCACCCTAACTAGCCCCTGAATGTTCAGTTACTCCTCTTGTATCCTACACCGAAGAATACTGACTGCAAGAATGCCTGATCTGGGACCCTAAATGGCCTTGTAAATCCAGAGGGGTTGGCTGATCAGGTAGGGCTCAGCTGTTCAAGCTTCCAAGACAGCAGAAGCCTTTAGACAGCTGTGGGAACAAATGTTTGTTTATACCTCACTTATCATGTTCCACTTTGTATTATAGTAATCCATATTTGTGTTCTATCCACCAAGTAGATGGTGAGAAGGATAGCAAGAGGCAGTGGGTCTCTTCTCACTGGAGGTCTATAAGGAAAGGCTGGATGACCACTTGTTGTGTGTGTTGGTGGGGGAGGGGAGGTGGTAAGGTAGGAGTTGGACTGATGTCCCTTCTAATGTTAGAATTTTGTGATTCAGGAATTCTCCAAATTCCATGACCTTTCTCCTCTTTTTATACCTTACTCCACCATGCACTTTTCATTCCAGAGATATTGATCTCCTTGCTGTTCCACAAACAAGATGCTCTATCTCTTGGCTCTGGACACTATCTCAGGCTGTTCCCCCCATGCCTGGAATGGTTGTCCTCATCTCCATCTACTGGCTTTCCTAGCTTCCTTAAGTCATAATTAAAATCCCATCTCTATAGAATCAGAGAGTTATTTATCATCACTTATTATTTTATTATAAACATTATTTTATTATAATTAATGATAAATTAATAACAACAATAGCTGATATTTTAATAGCACTTTAAGGTTTGCAATTTATGGCTGAAAGGACCTTAGATATGATCTAGTCTCAGCTCTTGATTTTTAAGACAGAAATCGAGTCCAAAAGAGGGTAAAGAACTTTCCCAAAGTTGCATGCACAGGTATTAAGAGGCAGATCTGGAATCTGAACTAAGTCTCTCTTCCTTCCTCTCTAAACTCTGCTCCTGACTTCTCTACCGTACTACAGTAGCCTCCTCATCTTGAAAGGTCACTCTGTCCCTGAAGTCTTTTCACCATGGATTCTTACTCTACCCTAGCCTTCCCACATTGAAAGTACACTCTGCCCCTTTGGCCCATTCTTCTGAATGACTGGTTCCTTTCAGAACCTGCATTTTAAGGAAAGTAACCAGACCATCCATGACATTATTCTTTTCTGGGCTCTACTCCAAGCTCTCCAGATATTAATGGTCATGCTCCTCCCTTCCTGTATTTTCAGCTTTCTTTCCCACCATCCCCATTAATCAATGAAATAGCATTTATTAAGTGCCTACTATGTGCCAGTCACTGTGATGAAACTGGGGATATAAAAAGAGGCAAAAGACAGTTACTGTCTTCAAGGAACTCAATATCAAATGGAGGAGACAATAAACAAATGTGTGCAAACAAGCTCTCTCTGTCTCTCTGTCTCTCTCTCTCCCCCCCAACACACATATATGCATACATATATACACATACACATGTGCATATAGACATACATGCATATATATATACACATGTACACACATATGTATACATACACATATATAAGCAAGGTACCTGAGGTCAGGGACTCTATTTCTTCTGGTATTTGTTTTTTCAGTGCTTAACAGAGCACTTTGCACATAGCAAGGCCTTAGTAGATGCCTGTTGGCTTAGCTTGTTGACTCTTGTGGAGAGATGGAACATAGTCCGGTGCATAGGAGGTATGAAGATATTGGATCAAATTTGGCCTCCAACATATACCAGCTACGTGACCCTGGAGAAGTCAGTCGACCTTTGGATACTTACCCCAGGGAACTGTCTAAGTCTATAGGCTCTACAAGGGTTGTGGAGGGAGTTTCCATCATACTGGGAGTTGCCTGTGCCAGACCCAAAAGATCTTTGTTGTAGCGGAGATTGCTGTTCCTTCAACAATATCCATGTAGTTTTCCCTGATCTTCATCCACAGTGATCCTCTCACTACGAAAGGAGGGGTTTGGACTCACATTGAGATTATGCCACTGGCCAGATGACCAAAATATACTAACAACCATCCTTATTCTACTTAGCACCCAAGATGTAATTTGTATCCAATCTCATCCATTAAGCTGTCCTTGGTTTACTCCAGTTCATATTTCTTCCTCCCTCCTGTGAACCTCTTATAGCCAGTACTATACCATTTATCATTTAATTATATGCTGTGAAATGTATCATTAAAATCATCACTCTGGTTTCACCTCTGTTAGTTTTATCTTCCCAATGAGATGGTGAAGAGCAGAGACTGTGGTTTATACTTTTTACATCTCTTTCTGTATTTACATAGTGTAGCATAATGAGCAGGAGGTCCGTAAATGTTTTAACCTTATACTATTCCCTTCACATCTCTAGGCTTTTCTTTTGTTCATCTGTGTCTTCCCTTGAAGATGATCTCCAGTTTGCCCTGTCTAAATCTTGCTTGTGCATGGTAGTTTGCATGTTGTCTCCTCTGTTAGACTGTAAGCTCCTTGCGGGCAAGGACTATCTTTTGCTCTTCTTTGTATTTCCAATGGTTAGCATAGTGCGTGACAGGCAGTATGTGCTCAGTAAATGTTGGTTGATTTGATATGATTGATATGACTTACAAAACAAGGGTGCTGCCCTAGAGGACCTCTGAGGTCCTTCTCAGTTCTATTCTGGGACCCTATGAGCTATGCCTTAGTGGTTGTTGTATAAAACAAAACCAGCACTAGTGCCTAGCATACTGTTGTTGTTCTGTCATTTTCAACTCTTCATGACCCCATTTTGGGTTTTCTTGACAAAGGTCCAGGAGTGCTTTGCCATTTCCTTCTCCAGCTCATTTTACAGATGAGGAAATTGAGGCAAACAAGGTTAAGCGACTTTTCCCAGGGTCACACAGCTAGTAAGGGTTAAGCATCTGAGGCCAGATTTGAGCTCAGGTCTTCCTGACTCCAGGCCTGGTACTCTATCCACTGAGCCGTCAAGCTGCCTTGGTGCATAGTAGTCATTGAAGAAATGTTTACTGACTGACTCACTGACAGATCATGATATGAAAAGACTCTGTAAACTATGGAGTGGTCTCCAAAATAAACTATATAGACATGACTTCCCAAAAGCGGTCAAAAGTGGTCCCACGAGTGTAAAGAATGCCCAGTAAGCTGATGATCTCTGTCCCTCCTAGACTGTTTCAAGTTTTCAATGATTATTTTTCAACACTTCAGGGGAACTCTGATCTCACTAATGTGAGCATGAGAATTTTTCATTTATTTGCTTTTTCCAACATGTACATGTGGAAATTAAATGCATCTGCTCAGGCAGATGCTTTTGTTCTCTCAGCCTTGTGATAATCACTGCCAACACATTCTGAGCTCCTGATCTGTGCTAAGCTTTGTGTTAGAAACCCAGAAGGAGGAGAAGTAAAGAAGACTGAGACAGGTCCCTGCCTCCAAAGAGATTCCAATATAGTAGAGGAGAGAAAGATACACACGAACATGTTCTTTTCCTAGGACTTTTGGTTTCCTCTCCTTAGGTTCCTCCCTACTTTAAGATTCTAGCATTGGAAAGTTCTGAAAGAATTCACAGGAGTGGAGAACAACAAATTTAGAGGTGGAAGAAACTTTAAGGGCCATCAAGTCGGGGGATTTAAAGTTTTGTGTGTAATGGACCTCTTTCACAGTCTAATGAAGCTTAAGAACCCTTTTACCAAATAATGTTTTGAAATTGCATAAAATCAAATACAGAATATTACAAAGAGAGCCAATTATATTGAAATAGAACCATTAAATATATATGTATATATGTGCACATACATACATACATATACATATATACACATACATATACATATACATACACACACCTCTCTCTATATATCTATATCTATATCTATATATCTCAGATGGATCCCAGGTTAAAGACCCCTGATTCTAGTCTACTTCCCTCCCCCTTTTTTATTTTTGTTTTTCCGGTGTGAGGGAATCATTTCTGGTGAGTGTTAGTGAATGGGTTTGATGGAAATAAACTGGTGGAAACAGTGTCATGGAATCATTGCTAGAGATGGGAGACCTGGGTTTAAATCCTATCTCGAATGCTAGGAATCACTCACTCAATCAACAAGTATTTATTAGGTGCCTGCTATGTGCCAGGCATTATGCTAGGTGTTCAGGATACAAAAAAAAAACCATAAAAATAGTCCCCGACTTCAAGGAGCTTCAAGGAACAAGGCTAATTGTTTTACTGTATGTAAGTCTTCAAATATGCTTGAAGATAGCTTGGCTAAACATCCCCAGTTGCTTCAACCTAGTCTAATGGGAGGGAGAAAATATACATTTATTGGTATTAAATTGTTGGCAGAATGGAGGAGGGAGTGATTGAATTACCAGATTAGTTGTGAGAAAAGTTCTTTACAAGCCTTAAAGCATCATGTAAATGTGAGTCATTACTCTATGTGAGGGAAGGCCTCATGAGAAATAAGGAATGATAAGCAAAAACAAGGCTGATGGAGAATGGAGGATTATTCTATGAAAGGTATGAATGTCTAAAAAAAGGGCAGAGATCCTAGAATCATAGAATTTCAGAGGACCGGCTGGTCCAAACTATACCTGAAAGAGAATCATTTCTATGGCATAGCTGAGAAGAGGTCATCCAATCTTTGACTGAAGTCCTCCAAAGAGGTAGAACCCAGTACATCCCCAAGAGGCCGGTTCTACTTTTCACTACCTGTCATCTTTAGGAAGTTATCGTTGACATCAAGCCTAAATGCGTGTCTTTATGATTTCTATCCATTGCTATTAGCTGGGCCCTCTGGGGAAAAAAAAAGTACTTTTATACCCAAAATGGGTACCCATGTATTTGTCACTGAGTACTTAAAATTTGTATGGACCAAAATGATTAAAAAAAATCCCTGCTGTTCCTAGTTAAGTCCCCTTCATCTATTCCCTCAAATGCTAGATGAGAAAACTTCATCATATTGATGCTAATTGCTCAAGATCACTTAAAGAGTTCAGCTGCAGAGTTGGGAATAGAACCCAGAAGTTCTTTTTCCCAGCCATCTATTTTTAACCATGACACTCTCCTAAAATGCTGGTTACAGGGAATAGATATTATCCATTCATATTTCTCACATTACCATAGCAATCAAAATTATTTATAGCATAAAGACCCCAGAAAAAATCATGCTGGAATATTTTAACATAAAACTTAATTTTAATTTTTTAAAGGATTACACTGAAGCATTGTATTAATCCCTAACATTATCCCTTCAGCTCTCACACTTACTTGCCTTACTCTCCCAGGATTATATATTTCGAGTTCTGCTTTTATTTATTGTTTTCTGAACATTTTTCCAAACAGGAAAATAAAGAAATATCATTATCACTTGTCCCCAAATTGCATGTTAAAACAATGGAAAGCATTTGAGTGGTTTTTTTAAGTTTCCAAATTTCAGGGGACTTTTGAAACATCCTAGGCCAACTCATGCCTGGGCACAAAACCTTTCCAACAAATGGTAATTCAGTATTGGTTCAAAAACCTCTAGTGAGGGCATCCCAACTACTTTGGGGGGCACCTTATTCCATTTTCTCACAGGTCTAGTTCTTAGGAAGCTCTTCCTTATATTGATTCTCAATTGTTTCTTTCCAGCTTCTAGCCACTGCTTCTGGTTCTGAATCTTAGAATCAATCAGAACAAGGCTAATTGTTTTCCTTCATGAAAGTCCTTCAAATATACTTGAACATAGCTGTTATATATCCCTCCACCAGCCAAGTCTTATCTTTTCTTGGCTAAACATCCCCAGTTGCTTCAACCCAGTCCTTATATCGTATGATCTTTAGACTCTTCAATATTTTGTTTACCTTCCTTTGGCTCAATCAGTCAATAACCAATAATTAATTATTACTGTCCTTCCTAAAACATAATTCCCAGAACTGAACACAGTACCCCAGAAGTGGGATAGACGATAGATTCCTAGACTGAGACAGACAGTTATAGGACTACTACCTTCCCAGCTCTTGACCCTTTACCTCTCTTAATACCATCTAAGATTGTATTAGTTTTTTTTTATTGGCATATCACATCATTGACTCATACTCTACTTGCATGTCACTAAAATGCCTAGATCAACAAAATCATGCCTCCCCTGTGAAATTTGGCTTGATCCATCCTTGATAAAGCCACATGGTCCCTTAGTGATTATTGCTTCCTATTCTAGATGCTTACCAGCCATCCCTTTAATACTAACCATCTAGAATTTCATCAGGAAACAAAGTCAAATGCAATGACATATAGTTTACAGACTCCCATTCCTCATGATCTTTCCCAGATCACTGACAGTGGTTCCATAATCAAACTTGTTATTTATTTCATGCAACTGGTATGTAATTTTTCTGGACTCAAGGGTCTGAACTCATCAAAGGAAGCTAGGAAATCTTTTTCTCTTTCCCCGCTTATCTTGAATTTCATGGTGCAGCAGATAAAGTTTTGTTCCCTGGAGTCAGAGCATTCCAATCCATCCTGCTTCTGACGTTGCTCTCTGTGTGACTTTGGGTAGGGGTCATTTCATTGCCCTGGCCTCACTTTCTCCATCTGTAAAATGAAAGGATTGGACTAGGTGGATTCTGGGGTTCCTTCCAGATCTACATCTGTGACTCCATCAGTGTTTTTTGTTCTCTCTTTCATTGTCCAAAGATTATTCTTTTTGGCAGAGAAAACAAATACAACTAGAGGTGAGTGGTTCTGCTTTCTTACCATTGTCTCATCCACCACAAGCAGTGGGTCTATCCCTTCTCTTATCCTCATCTTTACCTCAACGTAGGCAAAACAATAAACAACAACCGCAACAGCAACGAGAATAGCCCATTTATTTTTAGCCTTCTTTGGAATCTCAATACTCCTCCTGAGGTTTCGCACTCCCAACAATATTCTCAATGGACCACGTCCTGCTTTTGTGGTCATCCTCCATTACGTGTCTATGCTTCCCTCTTTTCTTTGGGGCCTGACACATAGTAGGCACTTAATTAATGCTTTCTGATTGATGGGTTCATCTACTGTGTAGGACCAGAAGAGGAGGCAAAGCGAGTCATGCCGAAAGAGGGAGGGATAACAGAGATATCACAGATTTAGAGCAAGAAGCAGCATTAATATTCATCATATACTTCCTCATTTGATAGATGAGGAAACTGAGACTAGCTAGTGAGTGTTGGAGGTGGAATTAGAAACCAGGTGTTTATGACTCAATGACCAATACCCTGCTGCTTCTAGACGAGCAGATGAATAGTCCTAATGTTTGCCATGTGTCCCAATAGTGGTTCAATATCTGGTGAAATGCATCGCTCAGAGCCTGATGGTTGTTAATAAAAATAGATACAAATGCCTACAGGTAAAAGCAGTTCCCAGGGTAGTTAAAAAGTAGTTCACAAAAGAAAAAGTAAAATCTATGGGTAGGGTCATTTAAAGCAGTCAGTGAGGAAGTTCCCTGTGGGTTCAGGAGCTATATGCTGAAGTCTCAAAGCCACTTTTTATATGTGACTTATTTAAGGGGCCCATGACGAGGTCCCAGATCAACCCACCTAGGGGGCATAGTTGGCTGGAATTGCCCCAATATTCCCCATACAGCTTCTTTGCTTATAGAAGCCCTGGTTGGTGTAGTAGGAGTGTGTATGGGAGTGGAGTGGGGTGGAGAGAGAGTTAACTTATGCCTTTCTGGTTCCACTAGTATCCTGGCCCACAAAACATTGTGATAAGCATGAAACTTTGAACTTCCATGTTGTTTTTTGTCCTCTCAACCTCTCTTTGAGAAAAGACAGATATCCTCATGCCTATTTGAGAGGTCAAGAAACCAAGGTTGTGAAAGGTTAAGGAATTTGATCAAAGCAACTAAACAAATAAGTGGAATTCTCTAGGTTCAGAAGCCAGGTCTTAACTCTTCTTCTAGGTCAGGATGCCTTTGGATCTTCCCTGTGATCTCTTACTCCTGGGACGAATAAGGAAAGTGGCAGAGTTGGAAACCATACTTTTGACTAGCATGTTGGAGCAAATTGGAGATCTGGTAATTTGTAAAAGATTCTTCCACTAATTAATGCCCTTTTTATCCTTCCTATCAAACAGCAAGAATGTAATAAGCATCTACTATGTGCTGGGTACCATAGGTAGAAGACAGAAATGGAACATAATCCCCGCCCTCAAGGAGGGCAGATATTCTAGTGGGGGGAGATAGCAGAGTGCATATATAAATATGTATAGGATAGCTATGAAATTAGTATGAGGCAGGTTGGGGAGGAAAGACAACTGAGAAAGGGATGGCACTTGAGGTGAGCCTTGAAGAAAACCAAGGATTCTAAGAGACAGAGGCAAGGAGGGAATGCGTTCTGGGCCTGGGAGATTCTAGCCATTGCAAAGCACAAACATTGGAGATGGGGCTTTGTATGGAGGATAGCATGTAGGCCAGTATGGTGGGAACATGGAATATTTGGACTATAGGGTTGTAGATTTAGAGCTGGAAAAGAAGATACCACAAAGACAATCAAGACCAGAGGTGTCAAAACACTTCTCTGACAGCTGCAATTCTCCTGAGTGTAAATGGAACTACATTAAAAATGTAACTGAAAATATTTAATAAAACACATAAAAACACAATAGAGCATTTGTTATTCAGTTATTTTAGTCACTTCAGTCATGTCTGACTCTTCATAACCCCATTTGGGATTGTGTTGGTAAGCAAAATGGGCTCTTAGTACTCAGTTCAACCAAGTGCCCTTGAAGAGTTTAGCTTTTGTTTCCTTTGATCAATTCAGTGTATTTCACTGAGTCTTACCAGGTGCTAAGCCCCAGGCCCAAGCTCCTATTAGGTGCTAAGCCTATGTAGGTGTGAAGCTCCCAGGGTACTAAGGGGAGGTGCTAACTCAAGAGCCAATCATAGGAGCCTAAGTTCTGGTCATTCAGATGATGTTTGTTGATGTCTGAAATGGTATAAGAAGAGAAGACAGAGCTATTTGCATGGGGCTCTCACTCTTGGTGGCATGATGATGCAGAGACTCCAGGCAGCTGTAGCTAAGAACCCTCCAGCTTGCAAACCCGGATGCTGGGACTTTGTTAAACTCTGGTAACTATGTGTTGGGATTTGAATCAGGCAAGGTCTGTCTGTCCATGTTTGTACTTTGTATTTTGCTCTGAAGTTCAGGGTGCTGGCTTTTTCCCCTGAACTAAGTGAGTGATATTTGTATGCTGGATTAAAGTAAGCTTGTCAACCCCTTAACGTTGCTTTCCTTAGTAAAGCAGATCAAAAGAACCTGGGCTTTTGTAGCGTGCTGGTAGTGTGCTTGTTGTTGGGCTTGTGTTGGTCTTTCACCCCCACAACAGCTGCTAGCCAGATTGTTGAAACAGGGATTTTCTTGAAAGGTAGCTATGCTGTAGCATTTCCTTCTCCAATAATGACAATAGAACATAGATAATGTTAATATGTGATTTTCTAAGTTAATATGAACCAGCAGATGTATGGTTTAGTGGCCCTTATGTCTATTTGAGTTTGACACCACTGATCTAGACCAATCCCCTCATTTTTAGATGAGGAAATTGATGGGGCTAAAATTAAAGTGATTCCCTGAGGCTCTACAAGCCCCGGAGGTGGAGGGGAATATTGTAGAAGAAGACATGGAAAGACAGGGAGAGGCCAATTTGTGAAGAACTTTAAGTGACAAACTGGGGTTTTTATTTGACTGTAAAGGTAATTGTGAGTTTTTGGAGTTTTTTCAGGGGTGGGTGGGTGGTGGTGATTGTGATATGATCTGACCTGTACTTGAAGAAAATCACTTCAATGGTTCTACTGAGGATGCATTAGAAAGGGCAAGACTTGAGGCAGAGGAGGCAAAGAGACAATATGGGTCTGAAATAATACTTTTTTTTTTGTGGAAGAAGAGGAACTACTGGGAAATTCTACCAGAGAGGGAGGTCACTAGTTGACTTTTGGCTCATTAGCCACGCATACCAATTAGAATCTTCTACTAGCTTTTTGTTAGGAGAGGTGACTCAGCTACCCTAGAAAGACCTTTTGTTTTTATAGGACCCATTTTCTCCTTCTTAAAACTATGCCAACTGATATTTGCATGTTTCTGAAAGGGCAGCAGACTTCTTCTCTGAGCCTCTGACTACCCTTGGAACTCTACTAGCTGTCACCCCTGCTCACAGGTCCCTTTACATTTCAGATCACCTAGGGCTAGAAGTGACCCCTTCAACTGGCAAGAGGTTGCTGGCATAGTTTTCCTCTTGGCTTTTACATGAAAGGTATAACATATCTCCTTTCGAGGTATAATGTGTTTCTTTTAGAAGTCAGACTGCCAAAAGGGGAATTTTTATCAATGGCTTTTTAAAAATCAGAGACTTGGATGAAAATACAAATCTGTGGATGACATGATGCTGGAAGGGAGAGTTAATTCACTAGGGACAGAGTCAAGATCCAAAAAGGTCTTGACAGGCTGGAATGATGAGCCCAATCTAATGGGATGGCATTTAACAGAAATGATATGGTTACTAGGCAGATAGATCAAGGAAATGCTGAAGAAATAACACCCAGAGATCTCAGCACAGCAATTGATAAAGTTCCTCAGAATATTCCTATACAAAAGATGAATGGATATGGAGGACAGGGTAGATTCAAAACTGAATGAAGGACCAGAGCCAAAGAGTATTGATAAAGGGGTTGATGTTAACCTGGAGTCTTTGGTGGAGCGTCCTCCCTCAATGTTGTTTTTCAATAAACAAGGAGACAGTCTTAGAATGTTTTGCAGCTTTGGGAATAATAATAGGATAGGGGCTGGCACTGAGATTTCACTGTCACAGGAATGTGCCAGGTGAGGAAATTCCCTCTTCCAATGTAGGTCAGTACTTTCTCTGCAATTTTTAGTCTTATTAGAGAGTTGCCTAGAGAACGGAAAGGTTGGGACTTGCCCAGGATTATGTAGCCAGTGTATATCAGAGATAGGCCACGAACTCAGGTCTTTTTGACTCTGAACGCAGCTCTCTATTGGATACAATACAATGACCCTCAGACTAGTAATGACTGACATTAATAAAGTGCTTCAGGGATTGTAAAGCACTTTTACATACGTGATCTCATTTTATCCTCATAACAATCCTATAGGACAGGTACTACAGGGATTTTTATGCCCATTTTACAGATGAGAAATCTAAGACTTAGCAAGGTTAAATGAATCATCCATAGTCAAACAGCTTGGAGGTATTAGAGGCAGCACACTTGGCCCCAAGTGGAGAACTCTTTCTAATACACACTTCTGTCTCTCATAGAACACAAAAATGAGATGGGTATCAAATATATTGGATGATAGGGTCAAGATCTATAAAGGTATATCAAATAAAGAATTTAAAGGGAGTACAGTTATCCCTTCCACATCATGACTTTCCCCATCATGGTTTTGATATATCATGGGTTGGCATAAGAAATTAAATGGGAATTTTGGGGGGAGTTTTGTAGAAGCTGTAGATGACAGAAAAAGTTTGAAACTCAGAAATGAATTATATACATATATATGGTATTATATAATATATTATCAACATATTTTATCTTTTAATACCATAATGATTCAGACTTCTCTGGTATGGAGGGCCAAAAAATTTTACATGTATCTTCCAGACTGTGGGAGCACGGTGCCCATAACCCCCACAATATGGAAAGGATAACTGTAATGTAATCATAATGGGGCATCAGAAAGGATAGAAAACTAAAATCAGGAAGACCAGTTGGGCAGCTCCTATAAGAGTCTAGCAAAGAAGAGATGAAGGCTTGACCTGAGCAGTGTTAGGATCACAGGAGTTAGCTAGCATTTCAGGTTTACAAGGAACTTTACATGTACTATCTCATTTGATTATCATAACACCAAGAAGTAGTTATTATTATCATTTTGATTTTACAGATGAGGAAACTGAGGCACAGAAGTTAAGTGACCTGCCTAGTATCACAAAGCTAGTTAAATGTCTGAGATGAGATTTGAACTCCGATCTTCTTGACTAGGACCTGAGCACTATCCATTGCCTCATCTAGGTCCCCACTCAACTGAGAAAATGAGACATTAATCTGGAGGGGGAATTTAGGAGTCTAGCTCAATGAGAAACGGCATTGAGGGGCCTGAAGTAATGAATTATTAGCATGATGTAATGAAGAGAAAAATGAGAATACCTAATACAAATTACTTTTGTTTCCTTTTGCTTCTCAGATATAAGATAAACTGGTCTCCTTCCCACTGCTTCTAGATAGGAGCACACAATTCTGGCTTTTGTAGAAGATGACATTTGTCACAGCTGCCAGTTTAATCTTCCTAATCTACTGCTTTGATCGTAATGTTCCTTTACTTGAAAGCTTTTGGCAGCTTCTTATTGCCTATCAAATAAAGTTTAAACTACCTATCCTGGCATTTGAGGCTTTCTAAAACATAACCACAACCTAGCTTTCTAGCCTTCTCTCATGATATTCCTCCTTCAGGTACTGTGATACCCAGTCTCGTTTGATTCATCACTATCTTCCCATCTCATTCAGCCCATTACCTTTGTTCAGACTGTCCCCATGATCAGAGTGGGCTCAATCTCTTTCTTGAAATTCTCACCTTCCCTCCAAATCAAAGTGAAGCTCTGTCTGCCCATGACATCTTCCCTCATGTATTCTACCACACAGCCAAAAAAGATTTCTCCCTTTTCAGATTTCTCACAATAAGCTGTCTAGCTCTCTCTTTTCTATTTACCACATTCTGCCATGGCCTATAGGCATACGGTTACAGGTCTTGTCTCCTATATTGGAAAGTAAGCTTCTAGAGGGCAAGGTCTATGCCTTGATTTTCTTAACCTATATATGCTTTATAGGCTCACTCGGTACTGGATTTATTTGAATCCAATTTTCTTAGTTGTTTTTCTAGAAATAATGATAGATTTGTGGTATTCTCTTCCCCTTCTGTGTCCTTCCCTATTCTAGTCTTATCTCCTTTGTGACCAAGGGCATGTATTTATAAACCTGATATCCAGGGTTCAGGGGTGACCTTGTGTCTTCGGAATAGGACAAAACAAATTGTGCATAAGGGGATAAAATATATCACTTTGGTTTCCTGTCCGTCTAGCTCTGGCCAAACTCAACTCACATAGTTCTGACCTGGGCTTCAAAATTACTGAATAATTGAGAAAATGAAAACTCCCCCCCTTTTTTATTTCTAATTAATGTTTATTTTTCTCTGTTTCTTGTCCAAAATTGCATTTCATTTAAAAGATAAAAGGAAAAACATAACCCTTGTAACACATATGCATTTTTGCTCCATCAATAAAAGCTCTTCCTTACTGCTGTAATTTAGGAGAACTTTGCTTTGTTCTTAGGGAAAAATGAGGATAGATTATTTACCTGGGTCTAGTAGGCTTCATGTTCCTCAGGACCAGAAGAGACGTTCACAGTAAGTGATTTGTCACCTAAAAGAAGAAAGCAAGTGTTTTAATGAATTATTGATAAAATAAGATTACCCAGCTACTTCTCAGGTTATTGTGAGGATCAAACAAGATAATGAATATGGACCTATGATTTCATTGGGAAAGTCCCAGTGAGGAAACTCCTTCTACCCAAAATGATAATTATTTTTGCAATAATATCTAACATTTATATAGTGCTTACTATGTGCCAGGCACTGTTCTACAATTGTTATCTTATATAATTCTCACAACTATGCTGAGAGGTGGGTGATATTATCTCCATTTTACAGATAAGTAAACTTAGGCAAACAGAGGTTAAGTGACTTGTCCAGGGTCACAAAGCCAGGATATGTCAAAGGTGGGACTTGAACTCAGGTCTTCATGACTTCAAGGCCAGCTCTCAATCTACTAAACTATGCTGCCTCTTGCTTAATTAATTAATAAAATAATAAGCTACATGATTTTGGTTAAATTGGATGCAGAAAACTGATCACCATCAAGAAATTTAAATGAAATTTGTAAAGCATGCTATGTTTCTATCTTTATTGACTTTTTAAAAAATGTCAAAAAGAACGTGGATGAGGAGAGAGGTAAGTTTTAAATATTCCAGTAAAGCTTTCTCTTTGGTTTACCTCAATATGGACCAGATTCACCTGATTGGGCATGAGGAGGGGTGAAGGATGGAACTGGGTAGGGGCAGAGGTGTTTGCTAGGGGGAGATGACTGTGGGGAAGCAAGAAATGGGCCAGAAATGCTAGTGGCCAAGAATAAGCTGAGACAACTTGAAAGCAACAATGGTGTTTGGATGAGCTCTGTAAATGAGCAGCATGGCTGAGCCCAGGAGGGCAGGGAAGGCTCTCACCTGCCTGGGGAAAGGGGTTAATACAAAGATCAATCGCCCTCTTATCTTGTTAGCTTTCAGACAGCCCATTGATGCCACATGCTTACTCTGAATGTAAAAATCCAGGTTAGCCATTGGAAAGCTGCCACCATCCTGGCCCAGAACCCTGGTTCTTTCTGCTAAGTCGGTAGGAGGGAGAAGGCCAAACTATGACCCATGAAAAAACCATGCACCTGTTCCTCTTGCAAAAGCAGATGTAGGAGCAATCAGTGAGCAGACCTGCTGTAGGGAGGGAGGGATGGGGGGTGGGGTTGGTTGGTTTCTTTGTGATGAATATCCTGCGATTTGATGTGTTCATAAAGTTATCATTATAGCATGAAAAACACTTTGGTTTACAGAAATAAAAACAGTAGGAGGATTTGTTTTTCCCTATGGGAAAAAATGTCCCTGGAGTAGGATATGGTCACTTGATAAAAAAAAAATCCCATGATTTACTAGCTCATTTTCTTTGCCACAAAGGTCGTGACAGATTTTCAAGAGTCACTAACCAAAAGTGTCCCTTGTCTCTTGTTACTTGTTAATCGTTCTTTTTCTCAGCCCTCTGGGATAGAATTTTCATCTTGGTTCATTACAAATAGCCAGCAATAAAAAGTCCAGAAAGAAAGCAAACAAAAAAACAATCCCAGAACTAATGACAAATGCCTACTCAACCATTAGAAAAAAAGGAGAAAATTTCCTTTTAAATGTACTGGTGACACTGTTTTCATCCCTAGTTATGCCTGATCCACTCTACTTCTCAACGTATCTTGCCAAAGCATAAAATAATGGATCCCTTTGGCTTTCTCCCCCAACCTACTCTTCACTAGGAATTATTTTACTGAATTAGAAAATAAATAATAACAAAATTAGAAAAGAAATGATAACAAAAGTCAAATAATAACAAATAGAAATAATAACAAAAGAGAATATCAAAGGAGCTAATGAAAAAAAATAAAGGAAGGAGGTTGAGCAGTATCAGATCTTAAACTATATTATAAAGCAGTAATTATCAAAACTATCTGGTATTGGCTAAGAAATAGAAAGTTAGATCAATGGAACAGAGTAGATATACAATTTAGAGCAGCAAACATATATAGTAACCTTATATTTGATAAGTATAAAGACTTAAGATTTGGGGATAAGAATTTATTATTTGGTTTAAAAAATTGTTGGGAAAACTGGAAAGCAGTATAGCAGAAATCGGGCATAGACCAGTATCTTATGCCATTTATCAAGATAAAGTAAAAATAGAGACATATTCAGCTTTGATGGGACCATTCCAGACTATCTAACATCTGCAGTCAGAGAAGTATTCATTTTTCTTTAATTAAAATGTTCATAATTAATCTTTTTTTTATTTTATGCATGTTTATTATTTATTGAATATTATTATTCAAGATGTTAATGTTTGGCAACCAAATAATATCTTCCACTTTGCCTTGTGTATTTATAATCAGTCCAGTCAAAAACACATGGCTGACAGTAAAAGCTAAGATAGATGAGAAATGATCTAGAAGCTGGTCATGGATTTTTAAAAGCAGAAACACGGAGGAAGCAAAGAGGCAGACTGAGTATTGCTCCATTTCTGCTCTCATTAGCAAATGAAAGGCTGTGAACATGGGTCAACTGAGAAGCCATTTGTTAAAGAGTTTGGAGTCAGAGGACCCAGAATCCTCCCTCTGTCACTTCCTCGCTACAGGACTTTGGCTTCACCTGACTTTTCTGAACCTCAGTTTCCTCGTCTATAAAATGAGGTAAACTAGATGGTTTCTAAGGTACGTTCCAGCTTTCGTTCTATGATGCTGTGATATTTGGACTTCACTGTGCCTCAGAAACCTCTTCATCCTAGAAGATTCCTTCAGGCCTGGAACTCTACCCTTGGGAGTTTTCCTCCTCCCAGAGGGTGCCTAGGCCAGCCATTTCTTCATTTCCCATCAGGCTATTCTTTTTCTTTTTTCCTCCATCACACTAAACTTTATTTCATCGTAGTTCTACAAAAGGGTATGATACACTGAACACATCTTACCAAGGCAATACCTGACATGACTTTTTTTTTTAATTTATGGAATAAAACAAACATTTCTGTAAGACAGTTTAATAAAAAAAGATGATTGCACATGAAACTGCATACAACTTGCTATTCCTTCTAAGTATGTAATAAACTTATCATGTAAATTTCTTTTTTTTCTTTGTTTTCCTTTTCTTTTTTTCTTTCTTCCTTATCTCCCCTCTCCATGGCTACCATTAGACACAAATTTTATATATATACACACATATATATATATATGTATATGCATATATATATATATATACACACACATACACGTATATATACACATGTATACATACACACACATACATATGTATATATATATATACATATATACATTTTATAAAAATGGAGCGAGAAACAGAGAGACACAGAGAGAGAGAGAGAGAGAGAGAGAGAGAGAGAGAGAGAGAGAGAGAGACTGTTCTTTGTGCTTCTCCATCGTGTCCCTGTGCTGGGTACTCCTTCCCTTCCTACCCCCTTTTCAGTTTCCTTATAGGTTTTCTTCCTCATTATAATGCACGTTTTTTTGAGGGCAGGGATTGTCTTTTTACTTGGAGTTGTATTCCTAGAGCATGGCACAGTGCCTGGCACATATTAAGTGCTAAAAATGTTTGTTGATTGACTGAATGATTTTTCAACCCAAGAGCAATGATTGAATCAAGTTTTGCTTGTTTTACTGAAAAAGAAAACTGGCATTGAATTTTACTAGAAGTTTTAGAAATTAATTATTGAAAACAACTGGCATTCATTAACATAATGTTTGCATACATGACATTTCATGATGGTTTGGAATTGATTCAACCCATTGGTTGGATTTATCAATAGAGGGGCTTTGACTATTTGACTACATGTAACCTATTCTCTGGAAGTTGGAAAAGACCAGTGAGATTAAGTTGTAACTACTCACCTTTCTTTATAGGTACATGGTGAAGAATATAGATTACTTTTATTTTACTACCAGGGTACATGGTGATACATTGGGAGAGAAGGTTAATATACTCTTTTCTTGTCTGATAACTAGTTTTTCTACTTGTTGAAAAAGCTATGTTTTGGGAATATAAAGACTAGAAGAAATGAAAAAAGAAATAGGGCTTGCCCTCCAAGAGATTATATTCTACTAAGGGGGCACAACAAGTATTCAATTAAGCATATCTAAAGCAGGGTTGGGGAACTTTCAGCCTCAAGACCACATGTGGCCTTCTAGGTCCTTGGGTGTGGCCTTTTGACTGAGTCCAAGTTTTATAGAATGAATCTTTTTATTAAGGGGATTTGTTCTGTGAAGTTTGGATTCAATCAAAGGGCGGTACTTGAGGACCTACAGGGCCACATGTGGCCTTGAGGCCACAGATTCCCCACCCGTAGTTGTTCTAGGGTATGTACCAAGTAATGTAAAAATAATTTCAAGAGAAAAAGAATGCTAATAAATGGGTCAGAAAAGGCCTCGAAGAGGAAACACATCTGAGCTGTGCTTTAGAAGAAGCTAAGAATTCCATATGACAGAGATAAAGACATGAGGCAAAGCTTTCAGGATCATATTAAGAAATGGACCTGGGAAAATGTCGGAGTCTGAAAATTCAAGCTCTCAAGATTTTCCTCCACAAAAGAGATAAAGTAGTGCCTGTGGGTGAACATAGAGCAGTGAAAACAAATAAGAGTAGAGGCAGAACTGGGGTCCTCTTGGGGCAATTGGAGAAGACCTGGACTAGATTTCCTCCCTGTGAAATGTAAACACGTCTGGGCTAGGGTCCCATTTAACAACTAGCGGCAAGCCCTGGGGGTAGCTGGGTTAGGAGGCTGCCTTGGCCCTAGCCTCCAGAGCTTTTACTCCCAGGACAATGAGGGGAATTGGGCATCTGACTTGGGGAAGATCTAGGGAAACTCTGCTGACAAGGGATGCCAGACCTGGCTATGTGGTGGAGAGCAGTGGGGGCTAGAAGGAACCACCACCTGTCTGGTGAGTAAGTATATATGTGTTTGTCCTTTGTTCTTGAAGAAGACCATGACATCAGGGAAATGATGACATGACTTGCATTTGACTTTGATTTGAGTGAGGCAGGGCTGTCACCAGCCTCACTTTCTCCTCCAGAGCCATCTGGGTCCAGTGGCCTGATATTCCTCAGGATGACTGGAGATGGCCCAGGATGCATTGGGAGACCCTGGCCCTTTCAGGCTACGGTCTTTTCAGGTTCTTACTTTGAGTGAGGTAATACTCATTTAGTGAATAGGTCTCTTTAAGGAGTGAAGTTTTGGGAGGCAATGGGGTTATCTCAAACATAAGGAAAGTTAGTTCGTGGTCTTTGAAAAATTGTCTGTGATCCTGGTCCTTTTCTGAGATCAGGGATTGACTTCAATCCTTTTATGGTGAAGTTTTGCTGAAATACAGTACTCAGAGATTACTCCTGGGACAGATAGGAAGACTATTGAATGATGATAATAATAGCTAATAATATTTGGTGTTTATATACTGCTTTGTAGACATCCCATTTCAGCCTCCCAACAACCTTGAGAGGTAGGTGCTACTAATAACCACATTTTACAAATGAGGAAACTGAGGGAGAGAGGTTTAGTTACTCAACCAGGGTTGGATAGGGTGTGAGGTATATTTGAACTCAAGTCTTTCTGACTTCAGGTCCAGCACTTTATCCACTACATCGCCTAGCCGTGGAAGCCGACTAACCTCTTGAGTTTTGCTTAAAATAAATAGCAGTTCCAGCATCATTAGAGAAGGCTGTGAAGCAGGACTGGAGATGATTGCAAAGGGCAATTCACTGGATTGTGAATGCTTCAAGCTCTCCTCGGTGAAACACAATTACAGAAATTGGGCTGTGGGAAGGTAGAGGGCAGACACCGGACTGTGGCTTACTTTGCTAAGGGAAGAAAGATGCATTTAAGAGTCCTTACTGAATCACTCATTTCTCTGTTTGCCCCATCACACAACAGTGGCGAGATTTGTGCTTGGGAGAGAGGCGGAATTTTAGCTTAAATAAAAAAGGTTCACATTTAGGATCTGAGTGAATTAACATTAAGTATGAAGCCACCCCACCTTTAACCGCATTTCACTGTGCAAAGGTAATTATAAGTAAGCACTGAGATTCATGGTCGTAAATGTTGCCCTGAAAGTTATTGGCCCATTTTTTTATTTTGCTTAAATGGGCTCTACGATTTGAAAATTCAGGGTTCAAGGAGTTTTCACTACTTCCTTTAGAGGTTCAATTGCAGTAGTGCAAGGTTCAGTGGCTGCCAAGCATGATAACAATTTGAGTATAACAGAGCAAGAATTACTTCCTTTAATGAGATTGAATAATGAGTCTCTTCTAGGGCTGACTTTAATACAGGGTGGACCTAATGAAGCCAAAATTAGCCAAGGCTGTCCAGGATGCTTTTGAAGCTCTCTTTTCCTAAGCCCAACTTCCATGGGTTCCTAGAAAAAGGGTTTTCTAGGATTCTTATGATCCTAAGGATACATTCAGAATGTCCTCTCAATCTCACCTCTGCCTCTTAGAATTTTTATGCGTCTTTGAAGCTCAGATCTGATATGGGTCTTTCTTGGTCTGCTTGGATTTAAGTGTTTCACACTTGCAAAACAAAACCTCATATTTAGGATCACAGGATCATAGATTTAGATCTGGACGAGACCTCAGAAGCAATCTAGTCCAAACAGATAAGGAAATGGGAGTCTAGAGCTATGAATTGACTAGTCCAAAGTAACACAAGTAATAAGAGATGGATACAGGATTTGAATCCTTTTCTGCTGATGCCAAAGACTGGCTCTTTCTACTATCCAATGTATATTACTGCATATGTGTGTACTGTATGTGTTTTCCCCCCCAATATTTCATGGATACCACTGTTCCTAGATGGCAAGGACTTCTTTTATATTCCTCTTTGTGCTTCCAGTGCCTAACATAGTGTCTAGCACATAATGGATGCTAGACATTATTATTAAGCAATAAATAATTCTTAATTGATTGATTGCCCCCTGAATTGACCACCATTTGGATCCCTCGAAAGAGTGTATATTCCTTTCTTTGGCAACCTTTCAGAAGTTCTAAAATACCTTAGATGAATATAGAAAAATGGATGTTTTGAGTCTTTGGGAAGCCTATAATGATTACAGTTGAAGTATTATAAATACAAGTTCAGTGCTTTCAGAAACCAGTTAGACTTCTGGTTAGGAGATGGTACTTACAATGTAATTCAAGGGCAAAGCTCAGCTGACTAGGGGAAAATCAAAACACTTCCAAGGCATAGGATAACTACTTCCAGTCACAAGTGGGGACAGAGTAATTGATAGGGCTTTCAATTCCCTGAGTTGAAATGCTGACATAATTGTAATAAAAACAAAACCAAACCTTAAACATTAGCCAAAAAGGAGATCCAAGAGAGAAGAGGAAGAACTTTAGAATCTCTAAGTACATAGTTCTTACATACAGAGGACAGTTTGACATAGCTTTGTCCCAGAAGACTAGGAAGTACCAACTCTCCCATGTTCTAGATGTGTGATGTTGGTAAATGATTTCGCCCCTCCAAGCCATGATTTTCTCTTCTTTAAAATGAGGAATCCTACAACCACAGAGTTAGATATGACTTGAGAAGCCATCAAGTTCAAACAATAATTTCCCAGTTCAACATTAGTGGGAGCAGCCAAGCTGCACGGTGGATAGAGCACAGGGCCTGGAATCAGGAAGATTCATCTTTATGAGTTTAAATCTGACTTTAGACACTTACTAGCTGTGTGACCCTGGGCAAGTCACTTCACTCAGTTTCCTCATCTGTAAAATGAGAAGGAAATGGCAAATCACTCCAATATTCATGCCAAGAAAACCCCAAATGGAGTCACAAAGAGTCAGATATGACTGAAAACTACTGAACAGCAATACTAGTGATGGTCATCTAGCTTTTTCTTGAAGACCTCCAGTGAAGAGAAATCTACTGCTTCTCAACTCAACATATTCATCTTGGAAATAGCTCTAATTATTAGCAAGTCTCCCCCCGAAAAAAAAAAAAAACAAACTAAGCCTAAATTTGCTTCTTTGCAACTGCTGTTCATTGTTTCTTGTTCTACCATCTGGGGTCATGAAGAATAAATCTATTCCTTCTTCCACATGCCAGCCCTTGAAATACTTAAGGAATTCTAATAAGACTAAAAAACATGATATAAGTAAGGGAGTTCGCTGGACAGGCCCAACATATAGGAGAGCCCCCTTGGCATAGCTTGACCTATCCTAGGATTATACTTATAGTTAGAAGATCAGTTCAAGTCCTTGCTCTGTGCCTTACTAACCAATCATGGCCAAATCACTTGATCTCACTGGGCCTCTCATCTGTACTATGAAAATCCCATTCAGCTAAAAATCCTGTAATCCTAACACATGGGGTGGTCATGAGCATCAAATGGGACAAAGTATATACATGGCTTTGTAATGTGTAAAACATGATAGAAGCCTAAGCTAAGCTATAAACTCCCGATATGTAAAGAGTAAATGAGAAAATAAAGCAGAATTTCACTCCTACATACATTATCGTTCAGCTATATCTCCACTGTGTAGCTGACTTCTACAAAAATGGTTGATCCTCAAAATAAAATGTTCGGAAACTTGCAAATGCCAAAAGCTTCAGTTCCCCCACCTTATAGTTATTGCACAACTTGGTGATGGCCTCAGAAGGGACAATCATCATATTTTGCAAACTGTCTTGTCTTGATTTATAATTTGAATCTACAGAAATGATATTGGAGAGGGTGATTCTCATGAAATTGAAAACACAGGACATATCCAACAAAATGCATGACTGAGTTTCATAAACTGTGGCTCTTGCTACAGATCCAAAGGATATCAATGGGATGGGCTTCATCTCTCCCCTTCCTCCTCTAATCATCCAGATGACTTAGGCTCTCTTTTCCCCCTTTCCCTTGGATGAGAACACAGAGGCCCCCTAATCGAGTCTGTCTGAATACTGACATTACTGGGGATATGCAAATTTATGAGACTAAAGCAGTTGCTGTTTGCTTGGTGTGAAAAAAGCATTCCTTCTTATAAAAACAGTAGGGAAAAATTAGTTCTCTTGTTTGTACATTTGCGATTCTTGGAGGCTGCTGATGTCTGCCTCATCTGTTCTTAACCCTTGTCATGAATTTTTCTTACAGAGGCAGTGGCAATGCCTTTGTTCCAAAGTCAAACAATTTGACTGGCCCAAAGAATCCCCTCTGGGGCATGTATCTTGCCCATAGACATCCAACTAATTAAAAGCCAAACCACAGGCATGAGTTGCACTCGATGCCTAGATAAACAAGCAGGTAAATGTTGGGGAACACATTTGGTGGAGGATTCTTACCATCTGGACTTGCTATTTAAAGGAGTGAATTTATAGACATTCCCTGGAAGGGGTAAAGTGTGGAAGGGAAAAGACCCAACAAATGATTTTGTTGAAGCTTATATATGTTAAAAATAGCAAAGGGATGAATAAAAATGCTTCCCTGAAAGCTTAGTCCTAGTTTCAACAAGCATTTATGAAGCTCCTACTATATACAAAAAAGGTTCTTCCTATGCTAGACATTGTGGGTACAAGTATTGCAACAAAAGGAGTCCTCACCCTCAAGGGGCTTATGCTTTTTTGGGGGAGGAGGGAAGGGTTTATAACATCTACCATACAAATATACAGATGTTAATTTGAGGAAGAATTACAGACTCTCAGAGTTTAAAGGACCTCAGAGGCCCATCTATTCCAACCCTTGCCTGAACTGGAATTCTCTCTATATCATCCCCAACAAGTGATTATCCAGGCTTTTCTTTCAAGACTTTCAGTCAGGAGAACCTGCCACTTTTGGAGGCAGGCAGGTTGGCCACTTTGGGGTGTTTGGCAAAATGTTTCCTGATATCAAACCCAAATTTGCCTCTTGGAAATACCATCCCTCCCCTCAGGGAGCTCACACTGGAATGGGGGAGACACCATACAAACGACTATACTATATTATATGTCGTATATACTATATTGTATAATAATAATAACAGCACTTATAGAGCTCTTTAAGGTTAGCAAAGTGCTTTACAGGGTGGCCAGGTGGTGCAGTGGCTAGAACACTGGGCCTGGAGTCAGGAAGACTCATCTTCCTGAGTTCAGATCTGGCCTCAGACGCTTCCCAGCTATGTAACCCTGAGCAAGCCACTTCACCTTCTTTGCCTCAGTTTCCTCATCTGTAAAATGAGCTGGAGAAGGAAATTGTAAACCACTCCAATATCTCTGCAATGAAAACTCCAAATGGGGTCACGAAGAATCAGGCATGACTGAATAAAAAGTGCTTTATCCATGACCTCATTTGGTCCTCACAACTACCACTCTGAGAGGTAGGTGTTATTATTTCTCCTATCTGGAGATGAGGAAACTGAGGCTGAGAGAGGTTATATGACAGCTCAGGAGGCTCTGAGGCAGGATGCAAACTCTGGGCTCCCTGACTCTAAGCCAGCTATCTTAGAGGGAAAACACTAGCAGTGGGGGTGGGGGTTACAGGAAAGGTGTCCTGCAGAATGTAGGATTTGAACTGTCTTATAAAGAAACCACTGCTCCTACTTGTGTTCTCTAGGACTAAACAAGTTACAGAAACACAGAACTTCAGAGTTGGCAAGGAACTTGGGGCCATTTAGTCAAGCCTAGAACAATTGATTGCTCATCCAGTTTCCTACTGAAAAAACCACTGACATCTAAGGGGATCCAGAAGGGCTTCCCATAGGAGGTGGGCCATGAGCAGAACTTGAGGTAGAGGTAAAGAGGGAGTTGCTTTTACGCATGGGTCATAGAGGTAAGAGATGGGGTACAAGGTTCAGGAAAGAGGAACTAGGACAGTTTGACTAGAATGAAAGTGTTTGTTAGACTGATCTAAGACTGAAGGTTCTCATATGACCCCAGTTCATTGAAGTGGAGGAGTTAGCATTTTATCATAGGAACAAAAGAGAATCACAAAGGGTTCATGAGTCTGGGAGTGACACAGTTAGATTCGTGGTTTAGAAAGATTATTTTGGCTGCTGTGTGGAAGGTAGAGGATAGGAGAGAGAAAGGGAAGCCAGGAGTCCAATCAGGATGACCTGGGCTCAACTAATCTCCCCTAAAATTGGTAAGAGAAAAGAAAAGCTTCCTAATGAATTCTAATAATATCTTAAATTTATGACTCTTTACTTTTTTTTTCCCCAAGCATTTTCTCCTATATTATCTTATTAGAGATGCACCACAACGCTGTGAGTCGAATAACAGAGGTATTATCATTCCCACTTCATAGATTACTAACTGAAGCTCAGAAAGTTTATGTGACATGGCCCCTCCCGCCCCCCCCCCCCCACCGAAAGAGAATGGTAGGGTAGGGAGTCCTCTGAATTCTACTCTTTCCACTCTGCCCGATTATGTACTCTTTAAAGTTCTTATACATCTCTGTCATCTTAGAGAAGGTTGCTGTGCTCAAAAGAGGGGGGAGATGTGAGAGGAGAAGAGAGAAATTTTTAGTTCCCCTTCTGACTCAATTCAATAAAGAGCTAGTCACATAAAGCTACTTAATATTACCTTGTAGCTTTGGGCAAGTCCCTTAATCTTTCTGAGACTCAGTTTCTTCATCTGTCAATTGTGGATATTGGACTAGTTCAGGGATCAGCAAACTATGGCCCATGACAGATGGGCCACTACCTAAGAATGGTTTTTACTTTTTAAAATATAATAAAACAGGATTTTAAAATTTAAAAATGATTCTTAGCTTACTGACTGCACAAAAACAGGTAGAGGGCTAGATCTGGCCTGTAGGCTGTAGTTCGCCAACCCTTAGCCGGGTGAATACTAAGGTCACTTCTAGCTCAGAGTCTAAGATCCTGTGCTTCTATAATGCTACTTCCTTATGAATATATTTAAGGTGGCAAGAATATTATTAAGTAGTTTCCCCTCCCTTCCATTCCTAAAACATATTTGAAAGTCTTTAAATCAAATAGATTTCTTTATAATTGTAAATCCTTTGTATTGTTTCTCAAGTCCTTTAATCGAATCTGCTCCTCAATCAAGTTGCCCCAAAAAACCTATTTAGCTTGAGAGGAACGGGAAATATTAGTTTTTATCTAATAACAGTTTTATCAATGTACTCAAAGTGGCTTGTTTAAAATCAATAAGCCAGTCTGGGTAGATGGACAGCAAGTACCAGACCCCTTCTTAGAGACTTACTGAAACCTTCCAGAGTGATCATAACAATGACAATTTGTTCATTGATGCCATGTCATGTCATTTCTTTCTCATCTGAATTTCTGATGACAATAATAGATTGTTCGCTTTAGGAATCTCTAAGCTGCCTTAATCTTAGAAATACAAGGTAGGATTCTCAGACAAACCACTCCCTCCCAATCTTTTTTTTTTTTTATGACAGCATTTCAAAACCTTTTCAATTCCTTTTTCTTTGGCGTCTTATGAATAGAACTTCTCACTGATGGACACCTCTCACCTAGTTATAATGCAACTTTCCAGACAGATTATAATTTAAGTGTTGTATCTTCAGTAAATAGCTATTATTTATAAATTAACCTGGAACATCCCCCTCTCCCCAATTTTGAATTGCACAAGGAAAAGGTGATCCCTGAAAAGCTTTAGAATGAAAAGCAGGTCTGAAACAGAAAGGAGAAAAAAAACAACAAAGTACTTTAATTATTTCTCTCCTTCCTGTGGAAGGAGAAGGCTCAATTGTCCTCCTAGGACCCTTTAAGATGCTTTAACAAAGACGTCTAACAAGATACTAAATGGAAGACCAGAGTTTTCGAAGCCTGGTAGATCTATCATAGGAAAAATGGAGAAACCTCTAGATAGAGCTAGCCTGCAGGTTCTTGCTCCATTTTAATTCTTATAACCAAAGGAAAATTGCGCTCTCTCTCTCCCTCCTTCCCTCTCTCTCTCTCTCTCTCTCTCTCTCTCTCTCTCTCTCTCTCTTTCTGTGTGGTGTGTGTGTGTGTGCGTGCGTGTGTGTGTGCGTGTGTGTGTGTGTGTGTGTGTGTGTGTGTGTGTGTGTGTATGGGTAAATGGGGATTGGGGAGAGAGGCAGGTTGAATAGGAGGGAAAACCAAACAAATGGGGTGTGGGAAGGACAGTCTAGTTATCCTAGTTTATGAGATTGTAGCCTATATCGATTTTAGCTTCCTAATAGGTTATCAGTTATTAGAGTCCAGCACCTGTCACCAGTTAATTTGTAACCAGGATAAGCTCATTGTACTTAAGTTACTTGAGACAAGGAATTCTTCTGATACAAATGTAGCCCTATTCTCTGATAGGTAGGATTATCCATTACCTGGGTAATATAATGATAAGTGACAGTTGTGTTGTGATTTGAGGTCTACAAGGCCCTTCAGATCTGAACTGATGATTAATTTATGAAATTGTAAAATTATGAAATGGGGCAGGCATGCCTGACCATGATGGCAGTGAGAAACAGGGCTGAATCATACTAATAACCAGAGGTTTTGGGGGCAAAGAGCACAGCAAGTACCAAGACAAGAAGCAAAAGGGGATACAAAGGCAGACAGCATAGAGACAGGGCATGGGGAGGGGGAGAGGCGGAAAACATCATTCACATAACCATGGATTAGAGTTGGGAGCACTTGGTTACATGGACCTGAAGGGTGGGAATTAGAGGTTTCATTTTTAGGACTTTTTTTTTTGAAGGTAGACTAACTCTATCTGTGCCACCTTGAGCTTAGTTCATTAACGTATCCAAATCACTTCAGAGTTGTCAGTAAAACAACTGTTTTACTGTTGTTTCTCCTAGTAACAGATTAGAAGCCTGAAGCAGCTGGTGGTACAGTGACTAGAGAGGTAGGTGGGGAGCCAGGAAGACCCGAGTTCAAATGTGACTTCAGACACTTACTAGCTGTGTGACCCTGGCAAGACATTTAAACCTCTGTTTGCGTCAGTTTCCTCAAACGTAAAATGAGGATAATAACAGCACCTACCCTATTGTGGTGTGAGTTCAAGTGAAAATATATTAAAATATTTGTAATGCGCTTAGCAAAATCCCAGCACACAGTAGGTGCTTAATAAATACTTGTTTTTTTCTTTCTTTTTTTAATTGAATTTTATTTTACCATAACACAAATACAAAATAGAGAAAAGGAACAAAAACGTATCATAAACTTAAATATTGAAACTTAAGTATAAAGTAAAAAAGAAAAAAAAGCATGTCATGTGCATAGCAGAACATAGTAGAGGATTCAAAATATTTAACAATAAATTTTCATTTCAAGAAAGCCTGTATGATAAATAATGCACCTTGCGTTGAGGATTGTCCATCTTTGCTTCCTTGTGTTTTCTTTTGTTCTCTGCTGTGCACTGTTTAACTTTGTTCTTTTTTTCCTCCCCCAACCCCACCAGAAGGCTACAATATAATTTAGATATTTCTTGATATATACATACACATACAGATATATACATACACTTATACATATATACATGTATATATAGACATATACTTTCCAAAACATAATCTACTCCTGATCTTTGTTTTTTATGTTTGTACATATCTTCTGTTTCCTATCCTTCCTGCCTTCTCTACTTTACTTCTACCCACTACATCACCTTCCTATTACTTGCCTATCCCCTCCTCCACCAACCACCCTGCCCTCCTATTACTTGCCTTCCCCCCTCTAAGGATCCTTCCCCTATTCCTCCATTCCCATTAACCTAAACTCCCTTTACCTATTCCTTCATTCTTCCCTCTAAAAATCCCTCCCTTGTCCTAACCCCTCCCTTGTCCTGTCCCCCCTCACTAAACCCCTACCATTTTATTTCTTCTAAATTTAGAAGACTTTTATATTCTTCTAAATATATATGTAATGTTCCCTCTTAAACCCATTCCCGATGAAAGTAGGTTACTAGAACTACCAGCACTCCTCCCCCATCTTAATCCTCTGTATCCTTTGTTCTTCTTGCACCTCTCTTGTATAAAATAGTTACTCTTTTTAGCTGTTTCTAAATGGTTTTACTTTTTAAATTCATATCATAGTCAGGTTTATCCCCCTCTTTCTTGTAAGCTCGACAATTATTAATAAGAATGTTAGACATACATTTTACATTTTATGTTATATAAAAGGTAAGCAGTCTGTTCTTGTAAATTCCTTATAGTCAATCTTTGGCATGTACCTTATGTGTCTCTTAGTTCTTGTATGTTGAATCTTCTATTAATTTGAGGATTTTTTTAAACAAAGTCCTGAAAGTCTGGGGCTCTGTCAAATATCTGGTTTTTTTTTCATTCAAAATAATACTGAAATTTGAAGGGTATGATATTTTCGGTCAGATCCCCAGGTCTTTTGCTCTTCGATATATTGTGTTCCAAGACCTGCGGTCCTTTAATGTCTCTTCTGCTAGGTCTTGTGTAATTCTCATTGTGGCACCATCATATTTGTATTGTTTTAATCTTGATGCTTTTATTATTTTATCCTTGATCTGGGGATTTTGGAATTTGACTATGATATTCCTATGAGTTTTCCTTGTAGGATCTCTTTTAAGTGGTGTTCGATGGATTTTTTTCTATTTCTACTTCCCTGCCTTGTTCTAATGCTTCAGGACAATTTTCTTTAATTATTTTTTGTATTATCATATCAAGATTCTTTTTTTCGATCTTGACTTTCAGTTGCTCCTATTATTTTCATATTGTCTCTTCTTAATCTATTCTCCAAATCTATTGTTTTTCTTATAAGATGTTTCACTTTCTCTTCTATTTTTCATTACTCATGTTTTAATTATTTCTTGATGTCTTATAATTTCAGTGGCTTCGCTTTGCCCAATTCTAATTTTCAAGGTGTCATTTTCCTCCTTGAGATTCTGGATCTCTTTTGCTAATTGGTGATTTTTCTTTCATAACCTTATTGTTTTTCTTGGATTATTTTTTTTTTTTTTTAGTTTTTCCTCCATCTCTGTCATTTGATTTTTAAAGTCTTTTTTAAGATCTTCTATAAATTCTTTTTGGGCAAGTGACCATTTAACATTCCTCTTTGGGATTTCACTACTTCAGTGTCCTCCTCTGAAGATGAACCCCAGCCAACTCTATTCCCATAATAGGTTTCTATGGTTGGATTCTTTCTTCTTTGTCTATGCATTTTTTTTTGTGGTAATAACTTGATTTTTTATAATCACCTCTAGCCCTGAGGTATGGGAAATGGTGCCTCTTGCCCCAGATCTTCAGTTTCCTCTAGCCTGGAACCAAAGCCAAACCTCCAACCTCCTGTAAGTGCCCATAGCCAGGGGCTTTGTGCCCCATTGCTTCTGCGCTCACCAGGCATGTGTTGGTTCCTTCTTGCCCCCACTGTTCCGCACAGCTGGGCCTGGCATTCCTCGTCAGGAGAGGTTCCCTCAATCTTGCTGGGCTCAAAGGCATGACTCCCCTCACTATCCTGGGGTAAAAAGTTCCAGTGGCTGGGGCCAAGGCAGCTTCTCAAACCAACTAACCCCATGGCTTGCCAGCTCGTTGTTAAAACGGAACCTAGCCTGGAGGTGTTCACTCCTCACCTGGACCAAACTCAGTCCTGGTGTTCTTCTTCAGATCTTCTCAGGCTGTCCCTGGAAGATCCTGGTTGTGCCCCTATTATTCTTTGTCTCCACCCCACTTTGTTCTCCCTAAGGTGCTATTTTAACTCTTTTGGGGGAGAAAATCTTGAGAGCTTGGAATTTTCCAACCTACTCCACCATCTTCCCAGAATCCTCTCCCCTTAATAAACACTTGTTAACTTACCTTGCAGGGTTGTTGTGAGAATCAAATGAGAAAAGATTTGCAAAAAAAAACAAAAACCAAAAGAACAAAACAGCGGCAAATAGCAGACACTATATCAATGCTTTTTGCTATAAATGCTTATTCCCAGAAGCCTCAACATGACATTATTCCCTGATACAGCAATTAAAGACCATAAATTGGGGGTTGGAAAGGACCTCAAAGGTCATCTTCATTTTATAGGTAAGGAAACTGAGGCCCCGAGTAGTAAAGGAACTCACCCAAGTCATACTAGTCTATGTTGGCTATTTCCTTTTATTCTTTCTAAATCTTAGACAAATAGGAAAGGTACAGAACAAATGAGAGCACGTACTTAGAAAAGTCTTGGATTTGTAGCCCGACTTTGAATTCTGGTGTTACTACCTGTATGATGTTGGTCTAATTCAGGGCTTCTTAATCTGGGGCCCATAGACCCCTAAGAGATCTGTCGATAGATTTCAGGAGCTATGAAAATTTGGGTGAGAAAAAAAGTAGAATTTTATTTTCACTATCCTCAATCAATTTTAGCATTTCCTTCATTCATGAAAGTAGGCAATATTACAAATAAATAATACCTGTGATATTGTCAATAATAGAAATCACAGATATTTTCACATATTATAATAGTTGTAGATATCTTAAAACATTGTTTATTTTTTTTTTTTAGGGAGGAATAATTGATTTTATTATATAAGACATAGCAGCTCTGTAGTAAAACAGTTTTGAAAGGATTTTTTAGTTCAATCCATGGTATCAATTTAGTTCCACATACAAAATGTTTCATAAAATTATACTTTATACTTTTAAAGTATAAAGTATAAAGTAAAACATTGTTTATATATTACCTTGAAGCTCCTGTAGTTATTAGGACTGTTGCTAGATATATTGCAATATCACAAATTTGTTTTTCAAATATTTCGATACTGTAAAAATAGTTTTCCTTTGTAATTATATATATATTATTTAATGCATTTAAAACCATAGTCCATAGTCTTCACCAGAGAGTGAAAAGAAGTCATGACACATGAAGGGTTAAGAACCTCTGTTCTAATCATTTCATGTCTCTGGGCTCTTGTTTTCTTTCCTTTCCTATAGTATATGTATGCTTTTTTTTTAATCACCCTAAGAGCCTTTCTAGTTTTAAATCTTAAGAAACCTATGCTTTTGCTCTTTAAAATCTGACTCTAGACTATCTTCCCCACCTTATTTATATTACTCCCCTTTCAGTGCTAACATTACACCCAAATGGACGGCCAGCTGTTTTCTGAGTTGAGAATGGCATATCCTGGCTGCCTATATTCATGGTGGTCTCCCTCTAAGATTACTTCCAATTTATCATATAGAAAGATAGATAGATAGATAGGTAGATAGATAGACAGATAATGTGAAACCTAAGACCCCCTCTCCCAAAAAGCCTGGATTATGGAAATGGAGACCAGAGCAATGGGTACAGCACAGGACACGATCTGGCCAGCTGTTTCCACAACTTAATTAAATTCCCAAATCCCCTATATTATGTATGAATGTAACTGCAAGGCCTATGTCCCCTCCCAACTCTACCCCCACCATTGCTCCCTCCCCTTAGCAAAATAACTCCTTTCTTAATATAAAGAAGCATATAAGTTTCATAGTCATACCCACTGGTTACACCCTGCAGGTATAAGTTTCCTATAGATAAGCTTAGGTGGCCCCAAGGCATGGCCATTAACCCCAAATAAACCTCCAACCCCTCCCCTTAAACATAGATAGCTACAAACTTTAAAAATTGTATTTAAAAAACCCATGATTTTGTCCACTGGTTAGTCAGCCTCACCCACCAGCTAGCTTTGTCACTGAAGCTGACTCTCTAGCAGGATAGGGGAGCCAACCGACTCTGCCCAGGGGAAGCCATGATCTGGCTTAGGGGGACTTTCCTGTACCCCTGTAAGCGTGAATAACTCTGGGCAGACACTTTCCACTGGTCTTGCCCAATGTCATACCTGGACCTAGGCAAATATACCTGGCATTACAATAAACATCATGTATTGACTAGACCTGAGTTATTCATGGCACTGTCACATTTTGGCAGACAGATAGGCAGGCAGATCTTATATGTACATAGTTGTTTGCATATTATCTCCCCTGTTAAACTATGAATTCCTTCAGGACAGGAACTATTTCCTATCTTTCTATCCCCAGTGCTTGGCACAGTGCAGTTCAGTTGTTTTCAGTTGTATCTGACTCTTTGTGACTTTTTGGGGTTTTCTTGGTAAAGATACTGGAGTGGTTTACCATTTCTGTTTCCAGTTCATTTTACAGATGAGGAAACTGAGGCAAACAGGGTGAAGTGACTTGCCCAGGGTCACAAAGCCGGTAAGTTTCTGAGGCTAGATTTGAACTCAGGAAGATGAGTCTTCCTGACTTCAGGCCTGGTGCTCCATGCACTATGGTGCCACTTTGTTGATGACTTGATTTGCTCATCCCCCGTGCCAGCTTCATTACTTTCTTAAGGAATGCTCTTCCTTTAAGTCTTCTGGCTCATGTTCAGTCTCCTCTGTTAAACCCTTCCCTAATCATAGATGAAAGGATTTCCTTCCTCTCAAATTTCTCTAGAGTAGGGAACCATTCCTTTGCCCCGGTACTATATTTAGCTGGAAGTGCCATGTTCCCATTCCCTTTCTCTTTCCAGTGGAGTACATGGAATATAAGATCCTTGAGGGCAGAAACCATTTAGTGTGTTTTTGCTTTCCCAGCATTTAGTCCTGCACTTGACATACAGTAGGTGATTAATAATTGTTTGTTGAATTGAATGTGAATCTTATTTCCTTTAGTACAGTACTCACTTTATTAAAATTTAATAGATTCTAGTAGAATGTGAGCTTGAGGACAGGGACTATATTATTTTAAAAATTATGCTTTCCCAATACCTGACAATTCTCTCTTGATTATGCCCAATTTATTCTGTACATATCTTGTTTGTGCATAGTTGTTTACATGTTGTCTACCCCATTAGATTGTGAGCTCTTTGAGGGCAGGGACCATTTTTTTTTTTGGCCTTTCTTTGTGTTCCTAATACTTAGCTCAGTGTCTGATACATAGTTTCTTGCTTAAGAAATCTTCTTTGACTGACTGACTGATAGTTCCTGGAACACTGTAGGTGCTTAATAAATGCTTTCTGAATTGTTAATTCATAGCATAATTATACATTTATCTGATGTCATTTAGTTTTATCATAACTTTATCATAGTGAGAGAGGCCATGTAGTGTAATAGAGAGCTGGCCAGGTGTCTGGAAGAGCTGGGTTCAAGGTCCATCTCCAAAAATGTTCTGGCTCTGTGACCCTGGGGAAGTCCCTCAAACTCTCTGTGTCCTAAGCAACTCTTTGCTATTCTCAGTTGTAAAGAGAATGCTGACTTGGATGGGTAGAGGTAGTTTCCTTACCATTGAAATTTCAGGTTCAGTCCCTATGCTTTATCTGAGTTAAACAGATCCCAGTGGAAAGTAACTGCTTTGAAATCTGGGACAGTTCATAGAATTTTTTGTTTAAAGGTTTTTTTAAGCCAACATGAAACAACTTTTAAAAATGTGTTTTTAATTTAAAAAATTAATTAAAAAATCAAATGACCTGTTCTAGTTAAGACAGCTTTCTTGACTTGTGAATATGCATGTCCCTTTGTGGTGTTGGAGCTGCACAGAAGGGCTGCCCTTTTAAGAAAGACACAACCGAATGCCTGTCTCCTGACAGCATGTACCAGTGTGTCCCTCCAGCCAGAGGCTCCTTCCTCTATGAGGGAGGTTGGCCTCCAGTACAAACTACAAACAGACTGTTAATATTTCTCCAGTCCTTTTCCCGAGGTATATTTACAGTCCGGTGCTTTCCATTCTGAAGGCTCCATGCACACAATAGAACAATTAGCTCATGGGTAGGCAGAAGAAAAAAAATGTTTATAGATTGAAAAAAAAAGTCTTTTCCCCCAAGCCTTACAGGGGAAACTGCTGGCCCTCTTGAAACTTTCCTGTTAGAGCTATTATTCTGTCAAGTGTCTTTTTATAAGCAGGAAATGTGACCTGGCAAAGACAATTTGATCTTCTCCTGCCTGGAATTGAAAAAACAGGTATGGGTCCTGAGTAGACTTAATTCACTGGTACAATTGCAAACACAAACAAATAAGTTAATTTTGTCAAGAGCGCATAACAATATTTCACTTAAGGTAAAAAGCCTCAATCATTTATTCTCCTTTGAAGGGCTGCTTATGCAGCCTTGAGTATTCCAAAGTTCAAGTGTGGAATCAAAAATCAAACATAATTACACCGAGCAGCCCTTTGAATAAGAGCATCCTGTTTTGTTTCCAGTAGGCTTGCTGGGATGGCTCCTCAGAGCCCCCGACAACATCCAACACCGAGAAGAAAACACCAAGGTGCTGGGCTGAGAGTGGCTTTCAGAGAGTTCCCTCAGCAGGAGGGCTGCTGGCCCCCATGTGAAAGCCAGAGACTCCAAGAGGGACTTTCCGGGTCCCAAAAGTCTCCCTGTTTTTCTTCACTGGGTATCAGTCGGTTCACAAGCGTTTATTAAGTGCTTACTATGTGCTAGGCACTGTGCTAAGCTCTAAAAAGGATGTAAAGAATGGCCAAAACAGTGTCCCTTACCTGAAGGAGCTCCTATTCCTAATTTGGGGAGGCTATAAGTAAGCGTATATGGGAGTACATGGAAAATAATTTCAGAGAGGCAGCATTAGCATCTGGGAGAATTCTCACATAACAGAGTGGCATTTGAGCTGAGGTTTGAGGGCAGCCAAGAGGTGGAGGAAAGGAGGAAAACGATTGCAGGAATGGGGCACAGCCATTGAAAAGCAACAGGGGCATTGCAAAAGAAAAACAAGAAGGCATTCAATGTCCCTGGATCATATGTGGAGGGGAGTAAAGCATAAGAAGGTTGGAAAGTTAGGTGTGGTCTTTATGCCTCCCTTTCCCCCTGCTAAGTTTGATTAGCAGTAAATTCAATTCCTGGCTTTTCCAGAGGCATATCAAATGCCCACAGATGGATTAGCATCTCTGGGGAGATTCAACAATCGTACCCATTTTCCAGTGCAGAAATTATTCTTTGAAGGGCCACTGGGTTCCCAAGAAAGAAAGAAATAAGTGAGGAGTTGAGTGGACTAAAGTAACTGGACTGAGGGGACAATGCCTTCCTCTGAAACTCTGGCATCACCATTCTCTGGCTCGACGTGTCAGCCTGTTCAAGGAGAAAGAGGAAAAAGGGCCCAATTGTGTAGTGATGAATCAGAAAACTTCACAAACGTTCAAGAAACACACATGCCACTACAAATTAGCCATTAGGACCTGCGAGGTATTCATCTTTTCTGTCACATACTGTGGGAAGTATGCCTGATTAACATGGACGCTATTCCCTTACCTTGGAGATAAAGAACCCACAATCACATTTTACAGAGTGAGTGCGGAGTGTGGAGTGATGGTTATCCTTTTTCCCATTTTAATGCTGGGATTTAACACTACCAAATGAAAACCTGCCATCTTTTTTTTTTCTTTCTTTCAGGTTTATCTGTCTCTTTACAAGAAGGTTTTACCTGTCTACTCAGTTTTATCAGAACCTAGAAATCAATCAAGATGTGAACAAGACCTCTCCTCCCCTCCTCCCCTCCTTCTTTCCTTTCTCCTCCCCTTCTCCTTCTTCCCTCCTTCCCTCTTTCCTTTTCTTCTCTCTTTTTCCTTCCCTTTGCCTTCCCTCCCCTCTCTCTCTCTCACATATAGACTCTTACTTTCTCCACCCCTGGCTCAGCCTCTTTGAAGTTGAACGGGACCCTCAGAACACTCCCAGAGGCACAAATGTGGCCCTACAGAAACAGATGTGGCCTCTCTGGCTTTTTCAGCTAGTTTCCTGGTCTGTTTCACAGGGATTTGTGATGAATGGCAGCCAGCTCTGGATTCACTTTTCATTCTTGTCAGGTTGTGGGTCTTCCTTGTCATGCTGGCTCTTAGTAACCAACTCCCTTGGAAATATCTGTTTTTCTATCATTCCTTTAAAAATAATGGTCATCTTATAGAACTCTTACTGGAAAAAGGGACGGAGGGCCAGGGAAGAAGCCAAATCTCCTCAACCTCCCAGTTTAATGTTAATGTTACTCCATAAAAGACCTCGGGAGGGCCCAATACCTGGTCTACTTACATGCTGTCTTATTAATGAATCTGTGCTAACGTTTACCACCCCTTTTCCATGTTAAAGAAAAAAAATTGAACACATAAAAGTGACTTTTTGGAGGCTTGCTTTGTCTCCCTTCCTTCTTTCAGAATAAACTTGTAAAAGAAACAGCAGCAAATGCCAAACACTTGAGCAAAAAGCTGGGGTAGCATTAAACAGGGACCTCCCACTGACCCAGAGGTAGAGCTGGCATTTGAAGCTCATACTGTTTTAAGCAACAGAGTAAAATGGGCCCTGTGTTGAATTGATTATGGCACCACTGCAGGAAGGGGAAATTTGATGCAAAAGGCCCTTGTAGCAACTTCTCTCAAACAGTAACCAGTGAGCTTTGGTGGGAGAGGCAGGCAGAGGCAGCAGCAAATGGGTTGCGGAAAGAAGGCCCTGCTGGACTTTACTGATTTACCTAGGATGACTTAAATCAGGCTGGTCTTTTGAAAAACGTGCCCTTCAAATTGCATGGGATTAAATGATGCAATCATGCTTGCTCTTTCTCAGCATCTTGTTTACAAGTTGAAAATCGATCGAATTATATGCATATGCATTTTTTAAACAAAACCCAAAATATATCTCTTACTCTTCTAGTATGAACAATTTCTGGGTCACCGTATCAAAGCAACAGCAGCCCCGGCCGGGTGACTGCAGCATTCTGATTTGATAGCAAGTGCACACTCGTGGAAATTAATTTTAAGCTCTTGCAAAGCCGTGGAGTCATGTTACTGGTCCCAGGGCCTGGCTCAACAGCAAAGGAAGTGGATCATTTGAGGGGGGATAAAAAAGCTTTTCTGGAAATGGCATATTAGGGAGGGACGGTTTCCAAATGTAGATAAGAGGCTTCACATGCAGATTCAAAATTGTGTTGCCATCTCTACTTCCGGCTACAGAGCTCAGATTCTTTTTTTTTCCACCCTATACAGCATTTCTCAGCAGGTGGGGGCTCATCTTGAGGAGTGATTTTTTTTTTCTATGTAATGTAGGATGAGGCCCTTATGTACTTAATACAAGCACAGTGTAGGAGTTCCTTATTTGGGACTGACACCTGCTCTGGCTTCTGAGTGTAGATAATTTGTTGGTGATTTTTAAAACTGAGAGAATGGCGTAGTGAGTCAGATCAGTCATTTGAAGCAAACAGTCCAAATGTGAGACATAATCAGTGGAGGAAAGGGAGAACCTAGTGCATTGCATGCAGAAGGAGCTTAATATTTGTTTGATGATGAAGATAGAAAAATAAATAAGGAATTAGATCTGTTTACTTTTTTGCCCCATCCTCTTTCTCTTTTAATGCTGTGTCCCACTGAATAGATCCCCTGCTGATTAATCACTCAGCTTCTGACAGATAAGGTCTCAGGGACAGGGTAGAGGCTCTCACTCTGAGGTCTGGGTATGACTGGGGTCCTTTCCATGCTCTGATTATGAGGCCTGACCAGTCAATTCTCCCATCTGGGCAGGCTTGTCAGAGGATTTTCTATAAGAGGTAAAAAGCCAGATGGCAGCCGAGCAGGCTTGTAGAGACCTTCACTGGAGGGGAAGGATAAAAATGCTAACTGGTTAAAAAAAAAACTGCAAGAGAGTGATATTTATGACCCTAATGGAGCTCAAAGCAAGACAGCTAGATTGTCTCATGTTAAGATCCTCAGGCAAAAGGTGTGTGTACTACATGGAGATTAAAAAAAAGTACCTATAATTCTATTTGGAATAAGATGCACGCTCATTTCAAGAAAGTATTTACTTCTGAAATCTGTCCTGTCAAGGGGGTACGGATTGCTATTTTTGGTCAAAGTAGCTTGTGGACAAAGCGTGTAGGGCAAGTGCTATTAAGTATTCAACCAAGACAGAGATCTTCCTGGCACTGGGAAGTCTCCATTGGTTTTTTCAGCAGCACTGTGGTTTATTGGGGGCTCTAAATCAGCTCAAAGTCTACACTACATACCACCGTGTCTGTTAGAAAATCATTACCAGTGGAATTAGAAGCTGTGTGGTTCCGCAAGCGAACTTGGAATTTTTCTCTCTATCTGTCTTGGACGGCTGTACACTTCCTCCCCCACCTCTCGTGATTATCTGCACTTGTGATGGTCAAGAGATACAGCTGTCGGGGAACACTCAACAGATGGCAGTTGCCAGGCAAGCTTCATCCATTTTTGGATGCTCTGCTGACATCTGAGCTCAGGCCTTCCATGAATGTGAGATTGTAACTGACTCCCTTCAACCTACGCGAGACTGGAATGCCCAGTGACCATATTCATCTTCTTCGAGAAATACAGAGAAATTGGACTACTCTTCCGAGATGTGGAGTGCAATGAAATATTTTGGCCTATCATCTGGTGAAACTTTTCACCATTGTGGATGGAAAGAAAGACTGGTAGATGTGTATACCTTTTTCTTAAGGATGAATAATAAAAATAATAATATAGTAAATGATACATTTATATAGCAAAGCACCTTACAAATGTTCTATCATTTTATCCTCACAACAACCAGTATTCCTGTTTGACTGATGAGGAAACAGGGAAATAAAGTGGCTAGCTCAGGGTTACACAGCTAGTAAATAAAGCAACTTCTGTGCATCTGTATGAAGCCTGATAAATCTGCTTCATTTACACTTTACCTTGGTTTGGTGAAGGGCACTGGCTGTGGGGAGATACAGGTGATTCATTAAAACTGGAATGTAAGTTCCTTGAGGGCTAGTTTCTTTCCAGAGCCTAGCATAGTGTCTTGCACATAATAGATGTTTAATAAATGAATGAATAAATGAATGTATTTAAGAAGGAAATAGCTTCATATTTTGGTTAATGTTTTAAAAGTGAAAAAAAATGTAGACATCTTTCCATATTATAAATATTTATTGTGCAAGACAGAGAGAGAGGGAGAAAGAGAGAGAGAGAGAGGGAGGGGGAGAGAGAGAGAGAGAGAGAGAGAGAGAGAGAGAGAGAGAGAGAGAGAGAGAGAGAGAGAGAAATAGAGAGCATCCTGGTTTTAGAGTCAAGATGAAATCTGAGATTTAAGGATGGCCTCTGCCACATACTACTTGGGCAGTCACTTAGTTCATTTAAGACTCTTAAATTACAGAAGGGCTGCTGAGGATGGTGGTTCCACAGTGGAAATTTCCTACACTGATGAAATAAATATACATATATGGATATGTATAGATATCTATCTGGGGCAGCTAATAACGGGCATAGTGGATAGAGCCTCAGTTTCCTCATTTGTAAATTGGGATAAACAAGTATTTTATAGGGCTAATGAGAGCTTCAAATGACTATATATATATATATATATATATATGTGTGTGTGTGTGTGTGTGTATGCTGTATTTATACACACACACACATTTTGCATATAAAACTTTCTATAAACAAGCTATCATCATCCTCATCACTCATTTAACAAGTATTTACTAAGCACTTACTATGTTCCCAGCACAAAGATGAAAGCCAAATAGTCCCTGCCCCCAAGGACCTTGCACTCTATTAGTGGAGGCAATATTTATATCTATATCTGTACACTTATCTATATTCACTTATCTATCTATCTATCTATCTATCTATCTATCTATCTATCTATATGTAGTTCTATCTATCCACATCTATATTCATACCTATATCTAATCTACACATAAATTTTTGGCTAGATTTCTTTCTTAAGGGCCTTGCCTTAAACCCAGATCACTCTGGCTCTCATGGATTGGCCAACAATAGATCCCAGCCCAAGCTTCTTGGCCATTGTTTGGGTCCTAATGGCTCAGAGTGTGTGTAAATAGCAATTGTTTCTGTTTTTGCCAGAAACCCTGAGGGTCTTCCCCTCCCAGATTGATTTCTTTTCCTGTCTTGTCTTTTTTTTTTTGACTAGGTAAAAGAGGCCATTCTTTGCCTCATTTCTTACCTCTCCTTAATCACTGAATGGGTGTTGCCTCAAACTGAGACCTGGGAAAGACCTTAGCTTAAAAAGGCCAATGTCTCCTACTGCATCCAGGGCCATCTCCAGTTGTTCTGATCTATATTTTGCCACTGGACCCAGATGGCTCAGGAGGATAGAGTGAGGCTGGTGATTTTACACAGCCCTCCTCACTTAAATCAAGTTCACTTACAAGTCATAGCATCATCTTCCTGATGTCATGGTTCTCTTCTACAAACAAACGATCCATAACTATCTACCTATTTACAATTTCTATCAATATACCCATTTTTCTCTCTTTCCAGCCATCATCCATCTATGTTTCTATCATCCATCTATGTGTAGCTCTATCTATACTCATATCTATGTCTAATCTGTATCCATATCTATTTATCTATCCACGCTTATATGCCTATGAAACCTGTATAGTCTACTAGTACCATGCCAGGAAACTGAGTAGCTTCCATTTGAATCGTGTTAGGAAGATTCTGAAGATCACCTGGCAGGATAAGGTACCGGACACTGAGGTCCTTACTTGAACTAAACTGCCAAGCATCCAAACCCTACTTCAGAGAGCCCAACTCCAATGGGCTGGCCATGTTGTTCGAATGCAAAATAAACACTTGCCAAAAAGACTATTTTATGGAGAACTTGCACAGGGCAAGTGTTCACATGGTGATAAGAAGAAGTGATACAAGGACACTCTCAAGAACTTTGGAATTAATTGTGTGACATGGGAGACACTAGCACAGTGTCAGCATGACACTCAGCATGGCATTCCCACATCAGAGAAGGTGCTGTGCTCTATGAGCAAAGCATAATTGAAACAGTAAAGGAAATGCAGAATGTGCAAATATAGGATATCCACCGCAAATGTTCACATGGACTATTTGTGCCCAACCTGTAGTAGTGCACTCCGAGCTCATGTTGGTCCGATCGGCCATGGTCGGACACATTGCATCTTGACTCTAGCACAGTGATGTCAATTTGGTTCTCTTTGAGAATGAAGGACAACAACCAATCTACACACCAATCTTTGTCTTTCCATCCGTTCTCCATCTATCTATGTATCTACCATCTCTTTTTTTAAAGCAGATCTGTAATTTTATTGGTTCAGCATGCTTTTGGTAAGTAATACAGATCAGCATCTGCTCAACAATTTAAAGTCTTAGAGAGTTGCTTGAGACTCTCTAAGGTTAAGTGCCTTGCTCAGGGTCACTCAATCAATATGTGTCAGATGAAGATCTTGAATCCAGGTCTTTCTAATTTAAAGGCTAGATCTCTTTCCACTATGCAATGCTGTCTTTTGTATACAGAATATGTACAAAAACAAATACAAGGTAATTATATTTGGGGGACGGGGTAGGGCCATGCTTACCACTGGGTAATAGGATTCCTTATTTAGAACATGAGTTCCTGTCTCCATGTGGTTAAACTTACACATGCCTTCAGTTGCATAAAGCCTGTACAGCTGTGATGCTTCAGTGCCCAGCTCATTGAACATTCTGCACTGTCTGTACATATATTTTTAATACTATGAGAAGATTGCATTAAATAATGTGTCCCATTCGCTCTTGGATTTCTAATCAGACAGCAGCAAGCCTGATGTGAGAGCGAATGAATTGACCCTTAGTTACCTGTAAATAATCTTGCAGCCTTGTTTTCTTAGACCCAGATTGGAGTGTGTGGCTCTGAAATCCGCACAGCTGATAACCTGGGGATAACCCTGCCCCAGAGGACTCAGTTTAATTCTGTGCAGTGTAAAGTGTTCAGTTCCCTTTCTCGTGTTAGGCAAAAGCATGTCCAGCAATTCTCCAAGATTTATATTTCTTCTTCTAAAACATGACACACTCTGACATTTTCTGTGAGTACAGTATAAGTCCCCAAAGAGGCCAGTGTATGCCATATTAAATAAGTTTTCAGTTAATATATTTGCGACTTGGTCTCATTGGCCTCTCTGCATAAGGATTTTCAGTGGAAGAAAAGAAGCTGCATACTGGGGAAAAAAACTCATCATAAGGTATGTTGGATTGGTAGTCAGAGGGTCTAGCTTCCCAGGCCGGCCTTGTCATTTAATAACAATATGACCTTGAACAATAATAAGTTGTTTGCAGAATGGTTTTGGTGAGCCCAGAGAAGAAGAGTTTACCTTTCAAAACTCTGATTACAAAAAAGGATCGTTTAATTCTTCTGTCCAACAGTTGACAGAAAATTAAAAAAAAATAATGCCAAGATAGTGACTTGTACCTCAACTATCCCTAACTGTCATTTTCTTCTTATTATTAATAGCAATAATAATAATGATGATCATCATCTAGCACTTAGCACAGTCCTGACACATAGCAGATAATAAATGTTTATTGACTGATTAACAATAATAACAATACATAATAACATCTGGAATTGTACCGAGGATTATGGGGAGCCGACAGAGGATGAGCTCATATCCTAATGCTTCCATTTAATTACAAAAAGAAATCATCTGATTTATCTGTGCCATAATAGATTGCAGAACATTATATGTGAAAGAATAAGGTAGGTTAGCAATTTTTCTCATAACTGGGTCTGTCTGAATACCACCACCACCACCAGCAGCTCAAAATTTAATAATGCTTTAAAGTTTGCAAAACATTTTACATGCCTTATAGGTATTGATTTTAGCTTTCCCATCCATAGAAAGAAGGGGTTGGATCTGATGGCCTCTTAGGACTCTGCCAGCTCTATATCTAAGAGTTCACGATCCTTTGATTAGTCTATTTTAAATACTTGTTTACTTAGATGTTGATCTACTGAGTATGGATTTCAATAAGACTGCATATTTCTTTAGGACGGTAACATTTCTTCTCAATGTCTCCTTACTCAGCCCTAAGAACCTGGCAGAACATTGTACACACAGGAGATACTTCATAAAATCTAGTTAATTAGCTGTGTGTGTGTGTATGTGTGTGTGTGTGTGTGTGTGTAAATCTCCTACCTTTACACCTTTAATTTAGTGTTCTCAGAGAGTTGCCCAAGGCTCATGGAAATTAAAAATGGCCACCGTCACACAGCTAGAAAAGGACAGAGGAATGATTTGAACCTGGCTCTTCTAGATTCCAAGTGTCTCTCTCCTCTCCTTTCTCACCTTATATAGTGAACCAGAAACGGCTCTTAATTCCAGTGCCTTCCCTCTTTTCATTATTTCCTGTTTATCATGTATATAGCTCATTTTGTATATATTTGTGTGTGTACATATATGCATATATATATACAGAGAGACAGAGGAACGGAGACAGAAAGACACAGAGAGACAGAGAGAGGGATGGAGAGGGAGAGAGGGAGAGAGAGAGAGAGAGAGAGAGAGAGAGAGAGAGAGAGAGAGAGAGAGAGAGAAAGAGAGAGAGAGAGAGAGAGAGAGAGAGAGAGAGAGAGAGAGAGAGAATATTGTTCATTTTGTATATATTAGTTTGCCTGTTGTCTTTCCTATTAGATTGTAAGCTTCTTGAAGGCACAGACTGTCCTTTGCCTCTTTTTGTATCCTCAGGACTTAGCACAGTGCTTGGCACATATTAGGTGTTTAATAAATGTTTATTGATTGATTTATTGAGAGAACACTTAAAGGAGCATTACTTATTTGCTCTTTGGGTGTTGGAGTTGGGACTGTGAGCCCACTACTGGATGCTACATGTAATCTCCAGGAGGACTGGGACTAATCATTTTTTGTCTCTTAGAACCTAGTACAATGTCTGGTACATAGTAGGTACTTAATAAATACTTACTGATTGATTAACTGACTCTTTCTTCTCTATCACGAATGTTAGTTCTTACGATGCAATTACCTTAACATTATTCTTCATTTTTACACCTATACAAATGTAATTTAGGTCCTCTTAATCCACCCCACCCCCCATGCTATAAATAAAGTAAACTGAGAATTGATATGTATGGACACTGTATTATCTATTGTGGGGCTCAAACAAGATAATGTATGCAAAATTCTTAGAAAATTTTAAAGAACTATATAAATATCATAGTGTGATTCAGTGGAAAATAGTCTGGGTTTAAAGTCCAAGATCTGGGTTCAAATCTCAGCTCTGCCAATTACTCCCCTGTAACTTTGGGAATGTTATTTCCCCTCTCCAGGTCTCAAATTCCCTCATCTGTACAATTAGAGAGTTGGATGAGATGACTCTAAGGTTCCTTCTCTAGCTCTATACTTCTGGGATCTCTACCAGTAGCTGTTATAAGATGGTGCCATGGCTGCCTCCAACACTGTGTCTTGGCTCAGTTTCCAACAGTCCTAAATGACACAGAGATGATAGTGCAAACACTCATGTGGACACAATCCCCAAATGATATTGCTAGTGACACTCCATTCTGAATGGTCCAAAATCTAAACCAGTTTATGGGCTTCTGTCATCCACATTTCCACCTGAAATTACTGTAGTCGTTGAGCCATTTTTCAGTCGTGTCTGATTCTTCATGACCCTATTTGGTATATTCTCCGCAAAAGATACTGGAGGAGTGGTTTGTCATTTCCTTCTCCAGCTCATTTTACAGATGAGGAAACTGAGGCAAATTGTTACGTGAGCTGCCCAGAGTTACATAGCTAGTAAGTGTCTGAGGTTGGGTTTGAATTCAAGTCTTCCTGACTCTTGGCCTGGTGCTCTATCCACTGTGCCATCTAGCTGCTCCAAGATTCTACCTGTGATTATCTGTTCTCTAATTCATACCAATAAATGTGGCCTAATTTTTGTAACAGCCCTACCACTCAAAGACATCTATTATCAGACAAATTGAGTTTGGAAGCAGTCTAATGGCAAGTGCTTTTATCTTTAGGTATGATCTTTGTACCTCCATAAGTAAGAGGAGGATCAATATTTAGAGGAGCCCAGAAAATTGAAGGCTTCACCATGAATCTATGGGATCCAGGTGGACATAATCTAAACAGGTTTTATTTTCCCTCTTTCCTTTCTTGAAGAATAAACACATAATAAGAGAGATGGTATTAAATGGGATTAGGAATCCCTAAATATTTTATAGTGATGGTAAATGCGATGTCGATGCTTTCCTTCCACAGTTGAAGTTTTCTCGATGATCGGTTGTTCACCAGTTGAAAACCCAAAAGATACGATTTGAGGTTTTTTATGCGGTTTTTCACCTTGGCCTTTCTGTCAGCATGCTGCTGCAAGATTGCAAAGAGCAACTCTTTGCTTGCGAGAAGACAGATGCCGGTGATTTAAGCACAGCGCCGCAGCGCACTGCTTTTACTCAGCTGATCTTTAATGATTTACCATTTAATGTAGTTCATCTTTCATAACCCTGAGTTCAAACAGAAGCAGCTGCTATTAGGGATGCAGTAATATTGAACTTCCCACCGAAGGCAGAGGGAGAGCTTCTTTTATAGCGTGAGCTCATGGGCCCATCTGGCCCTTTTCTTAAGAGCTGCAGATGAAGGGGAGGAAGGAGTTGTTTCCTTGTCAATGGGGTCCTGAACAGAATGGATAATTATTCCAGATAGAGACTTTCTAGTCAAAATGAGTTGCCTTAATATCACTCTTTAGCTTTGGCCAGACAGAACATCCCACTTTATCTTATTATCAAAGAACCCCTGAGAAGAGACTAGAACCATATGGAAAATTATACTATGTTCAAATCCATTATAGATGCTGGAGGTGTCTTGAAATTTCCAGACTGGGAGATGGGATTCACTCTTTTGGGATTTCCATTGGCTCTGAATGGGTGAGAGCAGCTAGTTTCTGATCCACAGTCTTGCTTGGTTATAACTGCTGAATATTTCCTAATGAGGTAAAAGGCAAGGCCTTGCCTTCCAGAGGACTTTAAAGTCACTGAGGGTGGAAATACTTGGCAAATTGGCTTCCTTTAAGCTCCGGCTAAAATCCCACCTTTTACAAGAAGCCTTTCTGGGTTCCCTTTAATGCTAATGTCTTCCCTCTGTTGATTATCCCCCATTAATCTGGTTTATATTTCATTTGTATATAGTTTGCATATTGCCACCTCCATTAGACTATGAGTTCCTTGAAAGTCGGGACTGTTTTTTACTTTGCTTAGCACAGTGCCTGGCACATAGTAGGTCCTTAATAAATGCTTACTGACTGACTAGAAACATTATCAGGTAGTTTCTCTTTTAAATCTCTTTTGCTAGCAACAACCACTACAACAACAAAAGCCTTTCTTAATACAATAATCTGCTGTTTTCATTTTGTGGTTGTTGGAGATCTAAGGAAAAGTAGATTATCGGCTATGTTTACTTCACTTTTTTTTAACTTTTAAAAAACTTTTTTTTTTAAAACCAACATCTGTAAATTAAGATTTGCAAGGAAATAAGAGGATTATGAACTTTCATTACAATTATAGGGCTGCTATACAACAACTGTTGCCCAGTTATGATCACAGCTAATCCCTTGCCTGCTTACAATAGACAAAAGATATTTTCTTTTCCCAACAATTTATTCCTCAAAGACAGAGAAGGCAGTTAGACCAGATGTTTTCACTGTGAGAAACATACTTTAGAAGTGTCCAGTCTGATGAGATTAGACAGATTGAAACTACTGTATTCACTTTTCCAGCATTTTCTATTTTTAAGGCCAGGGTCAGAATTTTCCTTGAGGAGTTTTCTTTTTAAAACACTTTTAAATGTATATCTGTGCATGCATGCATACATGTATGTGTGTATGCATTTATATGTATTTATGCACATGGGTATTTAAAATTCTCTTTCAAGGAACCTATATCATCTTGTACATCAGGTGAAGGTATTGTCCATGTGATATCATAATAAATTTTAATAGCAGATTAAATAATTTTGGATTTGTCATACAGAAGTATATGATCTTCTCTGTGTACTTTGATTATAGAATCTTAGAGTTAGAAATGGAAGAGAACTTAAAGGAATCAGTTCTAATGCTCTCATTTTACAAAAGAGGAAACTGAGGATCCTAGAGGCTAAATGTTTTCTCTAAGTTCATACAGGTAGTAAGTCACAGAGCTAGGATTTGAATTCAGTTCCTTTGACTTCATTTCCAGGCTCTTTCATTATACTGTTTTCATAGACATTTTATACATACATCTGTAATAAGTGATTTAGGGAAGAGGAAGAAAATTTGTGTCTGGAGGTAAGGGATGAACAAAGAAGACTCACCTACAAATAAAAAAGTGAAGATTAGAGAATCTTTTCTTTTCCTTTTGTTAATCCAATCTTCCATCCACCCGACCAATCAACACATCTTGATTAACTGTATGTTATGTGCCAGGCGTAGTACAAGGAGCGGGGAATATAAAGACAAAATGAAATAGTCTCTGTCTTTGAGGGATTCTGTATTCTTTAAATCCTCTCCACTCTTGATGTCATCCTTCGTTCCATATACTCTCACTTCACATATCCATTCAGTTGTAAATCTTTTCCTTTCTATCTCAACATCATATATATTTATATACACACACACTAACATCACACATGTGTGTATACACATATGTACACATATTGTGTGCATGCATGTGTATGCATAGGTATGTGTATGCATGCGCATGTAAACACATACACGTCAATGTACATGCTTGCAATACATATAATACATGCATATATATGCATGAATATACATACACACATACATATTCACACACAGATACAAAATCTCACCTTCTTGGCACTTACACAGCCACCACCTTTAGCTCACGCCCTCATCACCCCTCTCTTAGACTATTGCCTTCTAACTGATCTCCCTGCCTCAAGTCTCTCCCCACTTCATTCCATCCTCCATATAGTTGGCAAAGCGATTTTCCTTAAGAGCAGAGCTATATCATTCCTATACTCTATAAATCCCAGTGATTCCCTATCATCTCTAGGATAAGCTATAGACTCCTCCCTTTGGCTTTTAAAAATCTCTTCAGAACTTGTCTGTAACATCTTTTCTCAACCTCCTTCACAATACATCACTCTCCTTCCCACCCTTGAAGGTTCAGCTAAACTGGACATCTTTCTGTTTTTCACAAAAAATACTCCATCTCTTGACTTTGTGCCATTGCCCTGGCTGTCCACCATGTCTAGAATGTACGTCCTTTTCACTTCTGCCTTGTAGAATCTTTCTCTTCCTTTAATATGTAATTTAAGCACCACTTTCTATAGGAAACCTTTCTCGATCCTCTCAAAAGCTAGTACCTTCTCTCCAGTGGAGTGATGATAAATGTTTAACCATTGGCTTACCTCCCCCCACCAAATTACACCCATTTTAAAGTTTAATTTGCATTACTAACATTCTCTCCATCACTTCATTAAGGCAAAACAATTAACAAAATAATAAATCAGGTCCCAATTTATAATATTTGCTACAATTTCTGAGCTGGGAGTGCTCACACAAATTTTAATAACTGGCTTTCAAGAGCTATTTCAAATGACTCTAACACATTCCTGCCTCCCTCCTAAACTATAGTGGCATGCAAATTTGCTTGGATAAAGCAATATAATTAAATGTACTGACATACAAAATAAATCTCACAGGTTTTTTTTAACATCCTTAAAAATATGTGACATGCCATCCTTTTGCTAAAATTCTTTGTTTTACATGACTTGTATTTGGTTCATATATTCTTTAATTCTTAATTATGAAACCACACATCATGTTGGATATTAAGTATGCCTTTGAGAAAATGTCCCCTTTTTCAAGTCTAGACTTAGATTTCCAAAGGGGTTTAAATCAGGTGAGTTTCTAGGTCATTGAAGCATGTTTTGTTTCTTTTTTTTTCTTGATTTCTTGGATATATTTCTTAACCTTCCATGATACATTGCAATATTCCATATCCATTGAGAAGTTTCAATAAGTTATGAGATTTCATCATACTCTTAAAGGGGACAAAACTTTCAGGCCAACTGACAATAAAAATCCACAAAACAATTTTTAGGAGTGCATATTTTATAGACTGACAAAGATGTTTAGATATTACAGGTTCACCTAGACTTCTTTTGTTGGTTCTAGGACAGCCTTGAAGGAAATGTGAGGTTCATCAGTAACCATTGCCATTTCTGAATCTTCAGTACTCTAGTCTTTGTATTGTATTGTTCATGAAGAATATTTATTTCTTCACAGCAGTGCTGAGCAGCTGTTTTTTTTTTTAACAAGTCTTCTTGCTGTTCTTCCAAATTCAAGAAGTCTCTGACCCACTATAGAGGAATCAAGAAAAGTCATTCAGCTTTGCTTCTTTTCTGAGGATTTTTTAAGCCTGTTTTCCTATCAGTAGTTTGTTGTTCTTTGTTTTGCTTTTACTTTTTGACCACATTTTCCTTTGAATTTTAGTACTACTGATTCTGTTTTCTTGTGGGCTTGTAAAGCACCTCTTCTGGGGCCACTTTGCCAATTCCCACTTGTATTGGCAGGCTGGATCCCTACAGGGCAGCTGAATAGTCAACCCTCTCTTCAAGGATAAAACTACTCTGAGCATATGGGTGTATAGTAGAGGATCTCCCTCAGTGGGAGAGAAAAAGAAAAAGGGAGAGAGGGAAGGAAAGGGTGAAAGGTAAAAGGAGAAAGACAAAGGGAGGAAGGGGAGAGAGAGAGAGAAAGAGAGACAGACAGAGAGACAGAGAGAGAAACAGACAGAGAGACAGAGAGAGAGACAGAGAGACCAAGAGAGGAACCAAGTTAGCTTGGTGGCGGTGGATTAACATTGCTATATAAGCACTAAGTCAAATTAGTTTGACTCTCCACCCTAACTTCCAGTTGAGTCCATATCTCATCCCTGTGGGAGAAGCTTCACGCATCCAGAAGTTCTGTAGGAGACGGGATTTCCCTCTGGGGAGGGGGACGACTTAACTTTCTTTTCTTTTCTTTTCTTTTTCCCTTCCTTTTCTTTATTATTTTTGGGTTATGGAAGGGATTTGCCAGCACCAATAGAGGTAGTAATTTGTAAGCCTTTAATAAGATGATACTTGTTTGTTAAATTATATCAACATGCTTTTTGGAAGTTTGACAGAATGTTAATTTCTGAATTGTTTGTTCTTTCTCTCTCATACAAGGGCTTGGGAAAGGCTTTTGAAAAGCATAATCCTTCAGCTACTACAACTACAACCTCTGCCCTAGAGTTGATGACACGTCTATATGAACTTCATGCTAAGGGTTACTGGAAGTCATGGGAACTGCAGAGATAAGGGACCAACAATCTAGATTTGGGGGAAGTATTAGCCCATTCTAGTTTGTACCAAATCTTGACTTTTCTGCATACCGTGAGAGATTGGTAAAAGTTAGGGAAAGTTAGGTTTCCACAGAAGAGTTATTTGAGTTCCATAGAATAATTAATGAAGTGTCAGGTTGGACAAAGAAGGAGTAAAAATTAACCAGGATGAGGGTCCCCAGCCGATGGGAATAAAGTTTGTAGTTTTGCAAAAACCACAGATTTAGGATGCTAGGAAAACTGGTCTAAACTGGCCAGGTAATGGTCAGGCATGAAGAGAAAATTGGGTCAAATGGCTACCACACATGCTTCATTGGCTAATTGAAAATTACCTTACACACCCACAGGGAGGAGTTTTCCACCATTTTTGAACATGGAACGTATGTTGAGGAGGGGGAACATACCAAGGAGTTTCATGTTGGGGGCATATAGGGAAGATTGTAACCCAGAAAAGGAGGGGACCAACCCATTCTCTGAAGGGAGGTACTGAGCTGATGGTGCATCAATGTATGTCAGTCTAACAAAATAAAGTTGGTCTCACTCCTGTACTCTCCACTCCCTCTTCCTAAAGAAGGGTGGAGTCCACTACTGGCCAGAAACATAAGCCCAATTCCTTTGAATTCCTCAATAATAATAAATTGCTCTTGATACCTGAATTTCAGTGTCAAGTGTATTTCTAACAATACCTACCAGCAACTACAGGAGGAGCTAACATAGTTTGCAAGGCTTGTGGACTTTCCTTAGTTTTCAGAATCGGAGAGACTGAAAAATTCCAAAATTTTGGAGTATGGTCTTTGCAAAAAACTCTTTGGTTGATTTCTGAGGACAATAAGTATTTGGATAGGGAATGGGGGATAGTGTAAGGGGTGGTGATTCTACACCCACCTTAATTAGTATAATTATAGAAGGCTCAAAACCTCAAATGAATCAATAAATGGATGTGATAAAGTCTTACATGCGTAAACAAGACAGTTTATGTCATTGATCTCTATATGAGTTGTGAACCTCTCTGATTGTGTCAAGAAGGGAAATCTGATTGCTCACTAAACAAGCTAACCACACATGTGATGGCTTGAAATAGATGGAAGAATTTCAGCAGAGGGTCAGCCTAGTGGATTCCAAGTTCAAGAAATAAGGGTCTAGTTCCTGAGTTGTAGCCAAGCACCTAAAGGGGAATGACTAAGGAGGTGAGTGGAACTTCTCTCTCTCCTTCCCATTACATTGACCATGACATCAAAAAGCCTGGATCAGTAGAATGGACAAATACAGAGAAACTTGGATGCAGAAAGACAGCTGCCTAAGGGAGGGAGCAATTTGAATAAGACTCCTTGAACCAGAGAAGAATATGGAGATAAAGAAAGGATTTCCAGTAACAAATAGTTGTGAGTTACCTGTGACCACATGCGTTTCTTATATGTATTATTCTCTAATGATCCTTGATTATTGGCTCAAATAAATAGAGATAGAATAAATTAGGAGTCCTATAACTCTAAGGTTTGAGCAAATGGAGGGAGAAAATCTTAACATCTTGCATGTTTTCCAAAGAAAATGAATTTGGAAAAGATTCCAAAACAAACTTCCAAGTTTTTTGTTGATTATGGGATCATATGTTCCAGACATTTTGCAATTATTGTCCTAGCAACACCATTTACCTTTGCTAAAAAGCTAAGTAAGTCTGTATGGCTAACTGTTAATGCAGAACACATAGGTAGGGGCTCATGAGTGACAGAATTGGAAACCTAAGTCCTCATGGTTGCCTCTAGAGCCCAATCTTAATAGTAATCACCCCCCTGTGGACTCAATCTTCTAGTCTGATCGTAATTTGGGGGAGTATTGATTGTTAGATTGGTTAGTTAAAAGTGTCTGGACCTTCTGTCATTACAGCATTTGGGGTGGAACTATACCTTTATATTTGAAATTCTTGGTATTTCCACACTAACAGCTACTACACTATCTCTAAGTCATTTAAATATATTCTTTAAGAGCTATAACTTTTGCATGTTTCCTTGGAATAATATTTAATTTTCACACCACAGAATTAAAAATGCAACATATAAAGTCAGTGAAACATGTGTATGGCACAATATTCAGCACTCAACTATCAGAACTAAAGGTAAGAAATCGTAAGAGGGAAGGGACTTTAAAAGTCAACTAGTCTTGTCTCCCCATTTGCAGATGAAGAAAGTGAGCAAGGCTCGGGAAAGCTAAATGACTCATCCAGGGTTACTCCTCTAAGAAGTATCTGAGGCATGATGTAACCCAAGCATTCCCTACTCTAGGTCTAGCGTCATATCCGCCACACCAAGCTGCCTCTCAAACAAGCTCATTCTTCTTCCATCTGGTCAAGATCAGATTTATGAGTTAGCTTAGTGTTAATAGAAGCCCACCTGAAGGACTATTACTGTCACAAAATGAAACCGTTTCAAAATCATTACTTATTATTAATTCACACATAACTATGTCTACTATTTAACTACTTCACATTCATTTGTATCTATTCTCTTCATATCTATTCTGTGTACACACACACACACACACACACACACAGAGTGTCTCCAACAGAGTCGAAGCTCTCTTAGCTTAGGGATTTTTGTTTGTTTTGGTATCCCTACTTCCTAGCAAGTACCAGACATGTGTTAGGTCCTTGTTGAATGATTGGTTGAAAGGGAGTTTATATTTAATTGAAAGAAACACCATGTACACATACAAGTATATGTTAAATATGTAAAAAATCAATATGGTTAATTTTTTTGAGGGAGTAAAGGTACTAGTAGTTGGGGAATCAGGAAATCCCTCAAAGAAGATGAGGAGTTTAATCTGAGCTTAGAGAGAACCTAAGACATGCTTGTTAGTATAGGCAATTTGAACTGTTGGGTTGTCACTGAATCAGTCAAAATGTCATTGCATCAGACTTATTACCAATGTCATACATGTTCTTGATGATATGATTTATTTGTTTCATCTCATAAAGCATTATGTGTACGTGGGAGAGAAAAGAGATGCATACAGGGAGAACTGTGATGTTTTTATAAGGGGCAGGGGAAAGGGAAATTAAATGATTAATAATGCACACATTTCCATTATAACCACAGAGCTATTGCAACATCTTGCTAGCAATTGGAAGCCAGTTACATACTTAACAACATCAAAAATTTTGAAAGTTGGTTTGGATCCAAATTCATTCTTTTGTTTGGAAAGCAGGCAAGATGTTAAAAGATTTCTGTCCCTCCATTTGCTCAATCCTTAGATTTATAGGACTCCTAATTTATACCATAGCAAAAACACCACCAAAGGAAGAGTGGTTCTCACCCATCCAACCTCCAGTCTACAAAATTGTGTGACAATTGTTTCCAGCACTAAGAGACAGTAGGTGGTAAAGTACATTAAAATAAACAAACAAAAAAATGAAACAAAACAGAACAAAATCCTTAAACTTTGAAAAAAAGA